>NC_143056.1:51072222-51236944 GCF_052426305.1 Pelodiscus sinensis | reverse complement strand
TAATATGGACAAGGATGTTAGCTTCATGAAAGAATGAATTTCAATATCAAGTCAAAAATATATTGTAAAGTAAGCCATAAAAATGCTTGCTTTCCCTTGCATTAAAGGCTTATTTTTTATTCTCGTGCTGCTTTCTAGCAGACAGACACAAATATGGATCCAGGGATGTAAATTAATCATGACTCAAAGCAAAGTTCAAAAAAGAAATCGATTCAAGAATCTTTCAATTTTACAAATGGAGAAATTTATCTGCCTTTTCCTGAACTTTATAGACAGCATTACCAGAACCAAGACTTTTCAAAATGTATCACTGTACTAGATTTTAAGGTAGTTAGCTCTTTTTTCCTATTTAACCCGTGATTTTTATGTTTATAAGCATTTTCACATTTCTGTTCTTACAAGTGATATTTTTTTGAATGATCAGATTTAGCAAGTAGAAAGTTAAAGTTGGTTGCCCCCATCATGGAAAACAATACTCAATGAAAAAACAAAAACTGTCCTCCAAAATTATAAAAAGAACTGCATTTCAAGATTCAGAATCTGCACTTACTCTTTACCCCTTTCTTCCCCTTTCGTTCCTTCTTGTACTGTTCCTTCAGTTTACTTATTAGTCCCTGGTCTACATCCCAAACCTCAGCAGTTGGGGACAGGTCATCTTTGTCTACATGCAGCACATTATTAAAAGAAAAAAAATCAGCAGTTGGCAATGCAAGCTGTTGGCAATTGATTGTTATAGCTTAAAATAATCATCAATAAAGAGTTCTTAGATTATATTTGAGAATATTTTAAAGGTGCAGTCTTAGTTTTGTCAGTTTCAATTTATAAAGTAAATCGCATTAAATCCCATTTTATAAAGTTTTCACTAAATTATTTACCATAATTACATCTGAATATCATGAATGCTAATTTTGTTACCAATAAGAAAACAATTTGAGGTTTTTTTAAATAGCTGTTTCATGTTGAATAATGGATTGACATTACCAAATACACAAAGGTATCTAACGCACTTAACGTTACTGCATCTTTAGAAAGACAATGTTAAGAAATTATTCAGCCAGCTTTGAATAAGCAAATAAATATATTTCATGCTCTACAATTCATAAAAGTGCAAGTTGAGTAAGTATGTAAGTGCCGTTTTATTAATGAAAAAACCAACCATGCATCCTCTCACACTCTAATCCTACATGCACAATATATTAGGGCTTTATCAATATAGGGGCATGATGCATAAATGTTACCAGAAAGACGCATACAATTTCACATACAACATTGCATATGAAGGTTAATAAAAAAAAATTCAAAAGTTAAGACAGTATGACACTCCATTACATTCCTTCTAATCTTGAATTACAATTAGTAGAAAGACAAGACTCTATTGTAACTTTTTTAAAGCTCATCTTTTTGTTTTTGCAACATAGTAAATGTGTCTGCAAATAAAAGGAACCCATACTATTGTTAGCCAACATTTACAAATCCCTGTTTAATTGGAAAATCAGTACAGTAATTAGGGAAAGAAAGGAAAATGGCAGCTAAGTAAAGTAAATGTAATTTTAAAATAAAAACTTTAGCATAAATTAAAGCCGAGAGAAAATATGTAAACACAAAGCAAAATAAAAATGTGTTTTTTAAAAATCTTCTTGGTTCTCATCAATTATTATTGAAGGTATTCTGGTTAGAACAATTTTCTCACAAAATGAAGTAGATTAATTCTTGTAATTAATTATGTTTATGGTATCAGTCTCCACAGAATGATTCTGATGTCACAAACTGATCACCTCATTTCTGGGATGGATAAATGTTCAAAAGGAGCACTACAAAGTACAGACAGGACAGAGCACTTGATTAAAAGAAGTATCTCTAATAAATAACTTGTGTCAGAATTTTTCAAAGGTTTCCCACACATTCAAGTCCTCAAGTTACGCATGATGCATGGGCACCATTTCGGGACTTAAAATATTTGGAAAAATCCTAAATTTCAAGAACAGAAGTCCAGTAAATAGTTAATTTTTAAATACAACCATTTTCCTCCACTGTTTTTTGGAATAAAATATTATAGGCTAGCATTGAGACATAGAAAATCTTGACAGTTATTAGTCAGTCCTATTTAGACCAGAAAGGATATCCTTTTGGTTAAGATACCAAACTTGATGCAAAATGTGGGCCCTGTTCATGCCTCTCTTCAGATTTCCTAAAGTGGCAAGTTTACTCTCTGAGCCTCAATTTATCTTCTATAAATAGAGAATAGTTCCTTGTCTCACAGAGCTTCAATATATTCATGCATATACCTGTGGTAATTAGATATTAGACTGATCTGCCCCTTAAGAATCTTACAATATGTTTTATATATTTACTTTCTCCATTTCTCTCCAATTGGACAAAACAAATGTGAAATTATAATTAAAAACTACCATGTTTGCCATATAAGAAATGAGTGAAAATATTTTCATCTGACATTCTCCACCCCTCTGAAGGCTTTGTAAATTTCTTTTTCTTCCTCTTTATTTAATATAGCTTGAATTTTCTCATCTTTCACAATTTTGAAGGTCAATTAGCAAAATGTGTTGCGTGAAAGGGGGATGCAAACCCCAATATGCGATAACTATAAAATTAAACACATAATTAAAAGGGAACAATGTTTGCAACTGAGTTCAATGTTCATGAAATACTGCTACAGGGTGATGAAGCCAATGGTTGGTTTTCAGAAGACGCCTCTGAGAAAAATGTATCTTGAATATAGCTGCCACTTGATCACATGGCAAAAGCTATGGCTCTTTGGAGTTAATCTGTACCCAGAATTATAAAAAAAAATAATTAAAAGTTAGTCCACCTAAACTGGAGTGACACCAAAGCAAGTCCTTGTCATAGGTCTGGAGGCCTGCACACACAGGAAGCAAGTAAAAAATCTGGGAAAATAATACAATAAGGAAATAAGTGTTATATACTAAAATGAATGTACATACATAAGGCATACAAACCACTGGATTGTACATGTCCAACCAATGAAACAAAAAGAAAAAAGTAAGCTATGAGGATAACAAAGCAGCAAGGAGGATGTGCTTAAAAGTAAACAAAAAAAATTAAGGTTAATAAAAACTAGGAATAAGGGATACAAGAGAAACAAATGGAACAGAACTTCTGTAAAAATCAAGTTAAACTTCATAATTTTACCTATACATAGATTATAACCTATAAATATAATAGATACATATAAATGAACATACTCTACATGCAAGTGAAAGACACTTACAGGAAAAATAGAGCATTTGACGCAAAGGAAAAGAATGATTTAAACAAGCAAAAAAACTGAGACCTGTCTCAGATTGCTGTTGATTTAGATTGCTTAGAAGAAAGAGGCAAAACAAGTAAAGAAAGACATGACACTGTTTTACATAATACTAATATTTCGGAGGGGGGAAAAACCCATGGATTCCCTAGCAATCACTATAGACTACCAGGAGAATCACTACAGAAACTGGGGGAGGGGAGCTTTAAGTAATCTTAACTTAATAAAAAAGTCTAATAAGGTTATGCAAGCTATTTATAAGGATAAAAAAATTAAATATATTCATGGTACAGACAGTACTGAAGTGGGATCATTTTTGGAATATTGTAATATACCATGCAAAATAAAGTTTTAAACCTTTAAACTGCACAAAATAAAACTAAGTGGAAATCTTTAATATTTTAAGACTATGAAAGAAAATGTTTATTTAATCCCAAGAGTTCATGATTTAATCTATCCTCAAATTATTCAAGTTAAATAAAAAGGAACTGCACCCAAGTCAATAGCTATATTAGTACCTATAAAACTGGTTCAATGTGTAATTGGAATCAACACCAGCTGTGCAGGATGTCTGCATACACAATTCAAAAGATACATATAGGAAGACAATTGTGCAAGACTGCAAAAAATATGCCCACCTCCAATTTGAGGGGGTAGCAGATACATGTTTTTGGATTAAAGGGAAGACTGAAGTCAGAATCCTTATAATGTTATAGGCAAAAACAGTACAAAAAAAAATCTTGTACCAAATTAGAATATATGTAAAACACAATACCTGTTAAAGATAAAAACAGTGCAAAAGTCACTACACTAATAAAATGTCTGATATAAAAAGCGGTACAGATTGTTCCTCCAAAAACTGGCACTCTCTGGTCCACAGATGCTCCTGGACCAGAGAGCCCAGGAGCCTAAGGGCAGGAGGGCCAGCCAGACTGGGACAATCGGGTTGGGCAGCATGAGACTGGGGCCAGAGCCCTGCGCAGCCTCCAGCAACATGGGTTGGTACTGGGCAAGAGCCCCAGGGCAACCCTGGAGCCCTGTGGCAGCCCCCGGGAGCTCAGGACTAAGGTTGAAACCTTGCAGCAGAATGGGACCAGTCCTCTGGCAGCTTCTTGAAGAATGGGGCCAGGGCAGGAGCCCTGCATGGAGCTGGGGCATGGCATCAGCCCACAGAGTATGCCTTGCAGCAGACACAGGGCTAGAGCAGTTCAGCAGCCCACTGGAGCACAGGTCTGGGGCCAGAGCCCCACAGCTGCCTCTTCAGCTGCCCAAGGAGCCAGCAGCAGCTGGGCAAGCAGCCCTCTCAGGTGGGGGAGGGAAAGGCAGTGTGCCTGATGGGGCAGCCTGCCAGCAGCAGGTGATGAGCTTGGGAGCTGGTGGCAGGAGACCTTCCCTGCTCCAGAAAATTCTCGTGTTTGGGACCTGTCAGGTCCCAACAGTGACGGTCCATGGAGGTCCAACCTGTAGTATGAAGGGGTAGCAAAGGTTCCATCATGTAGAATATAATCCAATAATTTGGGACTAAGGTATATCATGTCAGAAAGTCAAACACTAAGGCTGGTCTAAACTAAACCAGGCAAGTCAGCTTAAAGTATGTCATCACAGAATGAGGAGGACAGTATGCCGGCAGGGGCTACCCTCAGAATTCGATTTGGGGGTCTGCACTAGACCCATTACATCAAACGTTAGAAGATTAGCTTCTAGAGGTCAATCTTCTCTGTAGACTTGACCTCAGTTTCAAGAAATTACACGGAATATCACCAATGTGCACTTGATTGTTGGTCTTTAGCTTTGTGGTACAATAAAAGATGTATTTTATCTTGTGATAAAGTCATTCAAATGTGAAATTTGCTCTATGTTTTTTCTTGAACGTACAATGTAATTATGTATAATTATGTACTGATATAAAACTTTAGACCATCAAACTGGAATATCTGTTTGATACATGGAAAGACAAACGATTCAACAGTTTAAAGATTACTTCATATAAAGACATTTTGTTCTCTCTTAGTTAATACAGTAAGGGGTTTAGACAGCTTGTTTCCTTAAGTAGCAGCCATTCAGAATGCCCACCAAAGAATTTAAAAGTAAAGCACTTAGACAAATTAGACTAAAAATCTAGCACAAAGGCAGTTAAGGAAATAAATCTGGTAAATTAATTGTTATGTATTATTCTTTTAAAAATTGAGTCAATTTTAGTGTTTATGAAAAGAACGCACTAAAAGAATGGCACATTAGGACAAATATTGGGCCCACTTTCACAAGCAGCCCCTGTATTATTCATCATAATTCTTCAGACCTGACCTCTAACACTGTTACTTCAGTCCTGGGCTTTACCCAAGCAAAGACTGTCAATTCTGTTTAAGTGTGAGGTGATTTTTACCAACTAAAAACTACAGATGTCCATACAATTAGGCTGAAGGATATTTGGAGCCCAAATCAACCACATTTTTCTTTACACACCATTCTTAAAAAAATACCAGACAAGTTTCAAACTTCGTTAGAGAGTCATTTAGAGCTTTCTATAGCCCATAGAATGGTTTTAGTAATTTGACTTCATTATCTGAAGAAAATCTGAACTAGCAGTATAAAGATTACCTATTTTCTGAATCTATTAATAAAGATTAAATTAGTCCTCAGATTCTAAAAGTCTGACAAGAAACAAGGTTATTTATATTTATATTTAATAATTCTTCTCATCTATATAGCAGAAATTAATTGAACACAGGTCTCAATACATAAATTAAAGCTCCACACCAAAACCAAATTAAAACATCTAGATTCAGGAACTGACTTTGCTCAGGCAGGTACAAAATAATAATAGGCTGGACCCTGAAGAAGAAAAAGTTAATCCCCAGATCCAGAAAAAAGGAATGGAGGGGTTGTCAAGACTATAAATCAGGAGCATCAAGAATACAGAAGATGCGGGGTGGAGGGAAACTGACTTCAACAACAAAACACATTTGAAATAAGTTAGCCACAGTGCAATTGTTAGCACTGCAATATGTAGTAGGATAAAATTTGTAACACCCAATATCTTACTTATCTCCTATTTGGGAAGCATCTGATCATCACAAGCATCCACACATCCATTCTGTTTTAAATAAGATGTATTATAGTTCATAAGTGTATTGTTAAGAGTAAGTAATCCAACAGTGCTGAACGCCTGTTGTTATTAGCTTCTTACCCCATTCTGTCCCATCCCCTGAACTTCTTGCTTCTCCAGCTCCCTCTCCATCTTCTGCTGTTACTAAAAAATCAAATTCTTTCAGAGCTTCTTCAGTATCAGGGTCATCTGTAAGGTCTGCAGCTAAACCTTCATTACCAATCTGCAAGTGGATAAAAAAAATACATATATTCTGTGTTCCATAGAGATTACTTCTATCACAGAAGTAAACAAGTTTTCTGCCAGTAAGAAGAAACTCGTCTAAGAATGAGTTAGGACTGGAATTGGGTCATTTTAAAGAGCACTTTTTTTTCCAAGAGAAGAACATTTTGAAGCACAAAATGCAGAAAGCAAAGTATGTGCAACTAAAGTTATTTCAGTTTCTACCATTTAACCAAAAAAAAAAAACAAGGTCCTGACAAGGCAGACTGAGAAGCTCAGTTTACCTCAAGCAGAGACTCTAACCTCCCCGCTATTGAGGAAAAAGCAAGACACAATGCAGCCAAAGGGCCATCATGCGGAAAAGTACTTTAGTGAGAACATCAAGCTCTCCATTCCACTGACACAAGAAAACAAATTCAACAAAAACTAAATGACTGGTGGAAGTTTCAGGAAGAAACAGCTACTTCACAAGAACATTAGGGATAGCAGAAAAAACCATTTCCATCTGCAAGGATGGCATAACCTGCATCTCTGAGGCTACGTCTACATGACGAGTTTTGCCAGAAGAAGCAATGCAAATGAAGCACGGATTTGCATTTTCTCATGCTTCATTTGCATAATTTCTTCCGATCTATTTTTGTGCACAGGGTTTTTGTGCAAAAACAAGCAGTGTGGACATTTCCTTTTTGCATAAAATCCTTATGCCTCAAAAAAGGAGGTATAAGTGTTTTGTGAAAAAAGGAAACATCCACACTACTTGTTTTTGCGCAAAAACCTTTTGCGCAAAAACGGATTGTAAGAGATTGTGCAAATGAAGCTTGAGAAAATGCTAATCTGCGCTTCATTTGCATTGCCTCTTCTGGCAAAATTCCTAGTGTAGACGCAGCCTGATAGAATATTCTCCCAAGCTCGCCGTAAAGCATTTAGTTTCTCCTCCTTACAGATAATCCTTGCTTTTTCTAAAACACACACTTTTACACAGCACCCTCATTACAGAGGACCCACAAAGTAAACAAATCATCACTAAATTGAGAAGCAGATAGATGAGGGTCTTGGGAGCTCATCATTGCAATTCTATGACCAGATGAAAGTTCTTACTAAATCTGTTAATCATTCCTAACAGGACAAACCTCTATCTTACTGCTGGCTGGCAGAGACAATGAGATTGAGAACAGCAAATATACTTGGATGTACAGAGAACATTGTCATAAGGTCACCAAGGTCATTGTCATAAGGTCATGAATGGTAGAAAGAGTAAGTTCTAAAAAACTAGTTCTGCAAGGAGTAACAAAACACAAAAATTATTCCATCGCTAAGTGCTGGAAGCAAACCAAAAAGCAAAATAAGATTTTGATATCAATTCTAGTTACTGTACTCACATCTACTCACAAAAATGGTGTAAGCCCTAATTACATGTTAGTAAAATCTGTGAAGATTACTCCAGAAGGGACTCTGTGTGAAAAGAAAAAAAGAAAATATTCTGTGCACAGTATTTTAAAATTCTGCAAAATTCTGCATTTTTGTTTTCAAATTAACATAATATAATCACAGTGTTTTCAATTATGTCGATAATTCATTTCAAAATACTTGATAGCAAATAATTGAAAATGATGTGATGATATTGTTATGTGTGTTATTTTGACAACTCAAATATGCAGAACTTTGTAGAAATTTTCGTTATGGCTTGATGGGATGGTAGTCAGGGTGCAACTGGTTGGGGTTCAGTGGGGTGGAGGTATGGAGTGCTCCTGATGCAGAAGGTGAATTTGAGGGAAAGCTTGGGTGTGTGAGGGCTCCTGAAATGGAAGAGGCTCTTGGGGGAAAGGTCACTGTAAAGGCAGCTCCTCTCCTCACCTGCCCAACCTCCAAGCATCTGGATCCTCCTCTGCTCCTAGAACCCCACTCACCCCCAGTTTCAGATATACCTCCATGCACAGATTCCTGCAGCCAGAGAAAGTTTCTGGGGCTTGATCTGATCCACCCAATCTGCTATGTGAAGGGAAGGGGAAGGGGAAGGGGAAGTGGGAAATCTATCTTAGTCCTCCTCCTCCTCCTCCCTCTACAGCAGCGACTATGGCTATTAGGTGGCCAGGGCATTCCCAGATCCTCCTCCCCCCAGTGATTTACCTCTCTCCCCCACCGCCCCCCAAGTGCCTGAACAGACATGTTGTGTCAGTTGCCAGGAGGGGTAAGTGAGCACTGTCTCATGCAGCTTCTTTCTGCTTCCCCATTGAAACATCTGCAAGGAAGCAAAGGGATTCAGCGAAGGGGGGAAGGATTTTTCTGATATGCTGCAGGTGTGAAAAAATCTCCAGGAGTAGAAGATGAAAAAATACTGTATATTATAGGAGCTACATTAAAACATATTGATATCACATGTCCACTTACATACCATACAGATAAAATAAGAGTAACTATTTCAACATAATTTATTGATGTCTATTTAAAACATGGGCTTCCACCAGGCTACATTTCATAAGTCCTGCTTTCAATATGTCAGATGTACGTGACCAAAATGCAACAGTAAAATATCTTTACTTTGTGTTTTTTATTTATCCGATGCTTTTCTTTTCCATCTGCAATATCTTCTATCATGTCATTTTCTTCTTCTTCATCACTATCATCTGCATTTTCTAAGAAATTAAATGTTTCAAGAACATCACCAGAGTTCCTATGGTGAAAAAACGAACAAAAAAAGTGATCAAATTAACTAGCTGACTTACAGAGAAGTGATTTAGGGTATTGACTAAGTCAAATATAACTAACTGATAAAGGTTTTAAGAAGTCAGCAAACAAAATCCAGAAAAACTTTATCCATATAAATCTATGAGATGACAGGAAGAGAAAAGCACCTCTGAACATATATGGCAGAATTTAAAACCATTCCTTATGTTAATAATGCAAATTTAAATTATTAAAGCTGAAACAAAAATCACAATGCAATTTTATTTCACAGTACAAGTGGATTCATCTGAAAAATATACTTACTTTCAGGTTATAATGCACTCACATGGCTACAATATTTGGATGATATAATTAAAGTATCACTGACCAGAAGAAAAAAAATTTGAGCCCACCTGAGACTAGTGGCGCCTTAAAGACTAACAATATATTGTTCCCAAGGTGCCACCAGACTCCCTGTTGACTTTATAAATAGAACATGTTAGCCAATTATCAAGCATAACAAGATTTCACATCTCTTTGCCTACCTTTTGGTTTCCTGTCCCTTTTGCTTAGATGAAAGGGATTCACCTCCATTAAGGATCTGTTCTAAGTTCTTCGTCTCCACTGAGCCATTTGGTTCTGAACTGGAGAGCCCAAGTAAAGACCTTACCCTCTGGGACCGTACATCCAGTATTGTGTCCGTATAACCTACTTCCTGAAGATACCTAGATTGGTTGTAAAAAGAGGAAAGGGGAGAAAAGCCATTTATGAGAAAGTGAAAGGATCTAAGATTCGCTGCTGAAAAAATTAAATTAATACTACTGAGACGGGGAAGACGTTCCCCACACTGACAGCTGCAGCCCTAGGGCAGCGCGCGGCAGGGAGGCAGCAGAGCGCCCAGGGGAAGCCGGCCGTTCGGCGGTCGGAGGGCAGAGCGAGCTCGCAGCCGAGCGGGGAACTGCAGCTGCGGACGCGCCGCCCGCGGCGGGCACAAGGACCGCGGGGGGCACGAGCGGAGGCAGCGTGGCGGGGGAGGACGTACCCGGCGCGCCTATTCAAAAGGGCGGCGGGAAGGGGAGAGAGAGCCAGGAGGGGACGGGAGCTGGCGGAGTTCTCTCCTTCCCCGCAGGCAGCCCCAGCGAAGCAGCGGCCAGAAGGCTCCGGCCGGAGCAACCGAGGGCTGCGGACCCACCCCGGGACGGGAGACCCCGGTCCAGCGGCTCGGGGACTGTTGCTGGGAGTGGAGCCCAGTGACCAACGCACCCGCGGGCCGAAGGGAGCCGAGCGCGGGTGAGGACGTTCCGGCCCCGGCATCCCGTGAGTGCGGTCAGGGAACAAATTCTCGGGAGGCCGACAAACTGGTGGCCCGGCGGCGGATTGAAGGGGACAAGGACTGGGGGTGCGAGAGGTAACAGGAACGGCGACAGGAACGGCCTCACCACACTGGTGGAGAATGTGGGCACAATCACGGTAGGGTGACTCCCCTCCAAAAAAATTTGTTTTTGTTTTTATAAACCCAGGTGAGGGGGTCGAATTAGGAGCACGGTAGCAAGGCAAAATGGAGGTAGGGGAGCTGCTGAAATGGCTGGTCGAAAACCAGCAGCAGAAGCAGCAGCAGCAGCAGATGACGCAGCTGCTGCAGCAACTTACCGATCTGCAACAGCTGGTGCGGGAGGTTCCAGAGCACCAGCAAAAGCAGCAGGAGTCGGGGACAGGAGGGCCTACGGCCCTGGGGGGGGGCTATCGGAGCAGCCCTGGCGCTGCCGTTGTGGCTCGTAAAAATGACGGCCGAGGACGACCCAGAGGCCTTCCTAGTTACGTGTGAGAGGGTGGCCATGGCCTCCCACTGGCCAGAGGAACAGTGGGCAACGTTGTTGGCACCCTATCTTACGGGCCCCGCACCGGTGGCATATAGGGGATTGGCTGCACGAGACGCCCTACATTAACATAAGGTGAAGGAGGCTATACTTGACCAAGCAGGAGTGACGCCCGAGACCCATAGGCAAAAATTTCGAGCCGAGAATTACCGACCAGGGAAGCGCCCGCGGGCGGTGGTCCAGCGGCTAAAAGAGGCTGCCACCCACTGGTTGGATCCCGAGCGGCGGACAGCCACCCAGGTGGTGGACATGATTGTCCTAGACCAGTTCTTGCAGATCCTACCACCCGAGGGACATACGTGGGTACAGCGACACCAGCCCATGACGCTTGGAGAAGCCGTGTAGATCATGGAGAACTACCTGGCCACAGAAGGGGACGGAGACAGCGGTCAAGGCGCCAAGACCCCAGGCCGGGGACCCGCGCCCACTGGGCGGGCACGCCCCACCAAAGGCCGTGGAGTAGGGGCGAGGGCCCCCCATCTCCTGGGCATGCGGGGAGAGCGGAACCGGGCCAGGAGGCCCGGGGAGCCCAGAGGCGACGACACATGGAGGGGCTGGGGAACCACCATCCTGGCCAGTGGAAAGTGCAAAGCGGGGCGCGTGCTTCGAGTGTGGCCAAGAAGGGCATTTCTGCCGGGAGTGCCCCTTCATGGACTGTTCGTTTGGGCGGGCAGCGGCCGCCGAGAAGGAACCTCCACGACGTAGGCCGGCCCGGATTACTATCCAGGTAAGCCTAGACGGAGAGGCGACCTGGGCCCTGGTGGACTCGGGCTGTAACAAACCCTAGTGCGAGACGAGGGAATACCGAAGGGCAGGGACGGGGGTCCTCCCATGACAGTACAATGCATTCACGGGGAGACACGGTGGTACCCTACCCGGTGGGCGTATATCCGGGACGGGGCGTGCCAAGCCCGCTGCCGGGTGGCGGTGGCCCCGAGACTGGCTTACCCCGTGATCCTGGGATGGGATTGGCCAGGTTTCCGGCGGGCAGTCCAGCGATGGGGCCAGGCCCAGGGCGGGGCAACGCCCACCGCACCCCAGGACTCCAGGAGCCGGAGCGGGCCAGCAGAAGCTCAGGCAGGGGAGGCCGCACCACGAGGAAATCCGGCGGGCGAGATGGGAGAAGGAGAGGACTTCCTGCGGGAGCAGCGAGAGGACAACTCCCTCATCCACGCATGGGAACGAGCCCGGTCGGAAGTGCCCGCCGGACCCCAGCCGGGAAAGAACCCTCAGTTCGAGGTAAGAGCGGACCGGCTGTATCGGGTGACCGCCCGGCCGGGGGAGAGGGGCGAGACCTGGTAGCTACTAGTCCCGGCGCGATTTAGGTGGCAGGTGCTAGACCTAGCCCATGCTAATCCGTGGGCCGGCCACTTAGGAATAGAAAAGACATCACAAAGGGTGCTGCAACGATTCTACTGGCCCGGGGTACATAAGGAGATCAAAGACTTCTGTACCTCCTGCCCAGAGTGCCAGCATGCTAGGAATAGGGGGGTGCCCAGAGCCCCTCTGGTACCCCTCCCAGTAGTGGACACCCCATTCGAGCGAGTGGCTTTGGACCTGGTGGGGCCGCTTGAGCGATCCAAAAGAGGTAACCAGTATATACTAGTCCTCATAGATTACGCGACCCGCTACCCAGAGGCAGTACCTCTGCGGAACACCAAGGCCCCAGGGCTGGGGGCGGAGTTGGTAAAGATTTTTGCCCGCGCCGGCATACCCCGTGAAATACTTACAGACCAAGGGACAAACGTGTCCGGGCGAGTCGTGGCCGAATTATGCAAGTTGTTCCAGGTAAAAAAGCTTCGGACCTCTGTCTACCACCCCCAGATGGACGGGCTCAGGGAGCGTTTTAATAAGACGTTAAAAGCAATGCTGAAAAGGTTTGTGGGAGTAGATCCTTGGGAGTGGGATCTTTTCCTGCCCGCCCTGCTGTTCACGGTGCGGGAGGTGCAACAGGCTTCAACCGGCTTCTCGCCATTTGAACTTTTATACAGCAGACAGCCGAGAGGCATCCTAGACCTCCTGAAGGAGGGGTGGGAGGAGCAGGACACCCGCATGAAAGGAACAGTCCACTATATCCTCGAGCTGCGCAAAAGACTGAAAGTGGCTGGTGAGTCTTCGTACCCAGGGACAGAGTGCTACTTCTCCTGCTGACGGCAGACTCCAAACTAATGGTGAAATGGCAGGGCCCCTACGAGGTACTGCGTCGGGTTGGACCCGTAGACTATGAGATACAGTTGATGGGCAAGCGCAAACACACTCAAATTTATCATGTCAACCTCTTAAAAAAGTGGAATGCGCGAGAAAGCATGCTGGTAACTACCCAGCCGACGGAACCCGAGTTGGGGCCATGGGGAGGAGACCTGAGCCCCCCTAAAGAGGAGATGTCCCTCGGGCCCACATTGACGAGCGTGCAGAAGGAAGAAATGCGGGCTCTCATCCGGGCATTCGCGGCAGTATTGTCGACACAGCCAGGGCGCACCACAGTGGCCTGCCACCACATTCAGACGGCACCAGGACAGAAAGTGCGGGAACCCCTCCGGCCCCTCCCCAGGAAGCTATGCGGGACGGTGCAGGAAGAGCTGCAGAAGATGCTACAGATGGGAGTAATCCAAAAGTCCAGGAGCGAATGGCGTAGCCCGATAGTCCTGGTGCCCATGAGGGATGGGACCCTATGGTTTTGCATAGACTTCTGGAAAGTCAACGCCCTTTCCAAATTTGATGCTTACCTGATGCCCCGAACGGAGGAGCTGCTGGAAAGGCTGTGGAAGGCCCGATACCTGACGACGCTAGACCTAACAAGGGGCTACTGGCAGATCCCCCTCACACCCGCGTCCCAAGAAAAGACCGCGTTCGCGACAACCTTTGGGCTTTACCACTTCCTCACCATGCCGTTCGGGTTAAACGGGGCCGCGGCAACCTTCCAGCAGCTGATGGACCACCTCCTGGAAGAGCACCGGAGCTACGCTGCTGCATACATTGACGATGTGGTGATTTACAGTACATCATGGGAAGACCACCTGGGCCACATACGGGCAATTCTGAAGACTCTGGAGAACGCGCGGCTAACCGCGAACCCCAGCAAATGTACGTTTGGACAGAGCAAAGTGGCCTACTTAGGCTACGTCGTAGGGAATGGGCGACTAAAACCCCAAGTGGACAAGGTGAAGGCGGTGCGAGACCACCAGGTCCCAACAACGAAGAAGCAAGTCCGGCAATTCTTGGGCCTCGCCGGATACTACCGGCGGTTTATACCACACTTCGCCACGATAGCCGCCCCCCTGACGGACCTGACAAAGGGCGGCTCCCCCAGAAAGTGGGCTGGTCTCCGCAATGTGAAAAGGCATTCCAGCAGCTGAAGCAGGCCCTAACACGAGCCCCAGTGCTCGCGCAACCAGACTTTACAAAGCCATTTCTGGTGCAAACCGATGCCTCTGGCATGGGCCTGGGGGCGGTGCTGGCCCAGCAACAAGACGGTGCAGAAAAACCAATCCAGTACCTAAGCTGCAAGCTGCTGCCACGCGAGCAAGCGTATTCAACCATAGAAAGGGAGGCCCTGGCCGTGCAGTGGGCGGTGGAGGCCCTCCGATATTACTTGCTGGGAAGCCCGTTCCAACTAATGACAGACCACGCGCCCCTGCAGTGGATGCATAACATGCGCAAGTCCAACCCGCGCATAATGAGGTGGTACCTATTTTTGCAGCAATACAAATACACGATTGTATACAAGGCAGGGCAAACTCACGCAAACGCGGACTTTTTGTCACGCTGCGTGGGCCTGGGAGCGGGGGAGGAGACTACGGAGGAACCAGGAGGGGAGGGGTGTGACGGGGAAAACTTTCCCCGCACTGACAGCCGCAGCCCTAGGGCAGCGCGCGGCAAGGAGGCAGCGGAGCACCCAGGGGAAGCTGGCCCTCCGGCTGTCGGAGGGCAGAGCAAGCTCGCAGACGAGCGGGGAACCGCGGCTGCGGATACGCCGCCCGTGGCAGGCACTAGCACCGCGGGGGGCACGAGCGGCGGCAGCGCAGCAGGGGAGGACGTACCCGACGCGCCTATTCAAAAGGGTGGCGGGAAGGAGAGAGAGGGGGGAGAGAGCCAGGAGGGGACGGGAGCTGGCGGAGTTCTCTCCTTCCCCGCAGGCAGCCCCAGCGGAGCAGCGGCCAGAAGGCTCCGGCCGGAGCAACCGAGGGCCGCGGACCTGCCCCGGGACGGGAGACCCCGCCCCGGCAGCTCGGGGACTGTTGCCGGGAGCGGAGCCCAACACACCCGAGGGCCGAAGGGGGCCGAGCGCGGGTGAGGACGTTCCGGCCCCGGCGTCCCGTGACTGCAGTCGGGGAACAAATTCTCGGGAGGCCGACAAACCGGTGGCCCGGCAGCAGACTGAAGGGGACAAGGACTGGGGGTGCGAAAGGAGAGGGGTGGCAGGAACGACCTCGCCACACTACTAACAGGAGAAGATGAAACCCTAAATGACTTTACCATTTAATTTATTGAAAAGATCCCTTCTATCCAAAATCTGTGTGTTCCATCTATGGTTTGCTTCTTGTTTCATTTCTCAGGGTTTAAAACAGTGACACTCTCACAACTATCTGTACCAGTGCCTCTTGAGGAAAAATGCAATCTACATCCTGAACCAATATTTGCCCATCTGGATTTCATAATAAGGCAATGTGAAAACATGTAAATAATTTTTAACGTTCCAGAAGAAAAGCTGACTACAAATATACTCAACTATATTACTTACTGTCTTAATAATTGTCTGCCTTGTTTCCAGGTCAGTTGACTATTCTGAGGTACTGTAGGAACCTCTGTATCTTTGGTTTCCTCTGAAATGCAAGGAGGTACACATGAGAGTTGCTCATTTACTCTGTCAGTTTTCAAGACCACAGAGAAGAGTGAAGATTTCATTTAAACCTTTTTAGATCACACACACAATTTTTCTGGGAGACTAGTAATGTGGTCATCTGCCTAATAAGCCTAATCCTAGACCAGTGGTTCTGAAAGTACAGGCGGCAGCCTCAGGCTCCCCTCCCATCCCCTGAAGTGGGGAGCTCTTGCTGGAACTCCAGCCCCACATGCCCCTCCCTCCAACAAGGTTGGCTTCCCACTGCAGAGGGAAGAAGCATCTCCACACGCTGCAATTACCTGTTCCCCTGGCAGGGGAAATGACAGCGCAGGAAAGCGCTCACCTGAAGGTTTTGCCCCTGCTTCCATGTCTGTACTCATGGCCAGACTCCAAGCCCCAGCCCACTCCTGCACCCAATCTCTCAGCCAACCCTCCCGCACATGCATTAGAGCAACTGACCTGTTTGTGCTAATTAATTGGTTTATTATTCTTTGGCTTCTTAATAGTAGTGATGTAAAATCCTGTTTCATGGGTTAACCAGTTAAACATAATGTTTAACTGGTTAATCAATTGCGGGGGGGAGGGAGGGCGCCCGCTGGAGCAACCCCTGCTGACAGGGACAGGGACTGCTTAGAGCAACTCTTCCCGCATTGCACCTGGGCTGGACTCACCACTGACAGCAGCTACTCTGGCCAGGCTGGCATGACCCTGCCTGTGGTGCACCAGGGCTGGGCCCACCAACAACAACGGCTGCTCTGACTGGGCTGAAGCACCTCCCACTGTTAAGGGCTGCTCTGGCTATGCTGGAGCACTCCCTGCTTATTCTGTGCCAGGCTGGAGCAGCTCAGTGGGTGAGGAGCTGCTATAGCTCTTACCGGTTAAACATTCACATCCCTACTAAACAGAGCTACACAGACCACTTAAGAAAAAGATTTAATATCCATTAACTTACTGTAATGGAACCGGTTACTAAAAACTTAACATTTTTTCAAGAAAACTATACATTTTTTAAAAATTAAATCACTAACTTTTTATTAATACCGTTTAAATAAATTCCATTATCTTGCATGTAGAAAAAACGCATGTCATGTCAAGAATACAATATTACTAGGGGGCTACACCCCCTGCTCACTACTCTCCCCAACCTTTTCTGTGTCCACAGAAGCCAGATTGTGACTTCACCTGCTACCCATGCCGCAGCAGGAAGGGGGCCGCCACCAGCTCTTCCTGTGGCCAGATAGGGGCTAGACTGCAGGGCCTGCCCCAGAATCAGGTCTAGGAACAGAACACTGTGGCCAAATGGGGGCTGGGCCGCGATTGGGGCCTTGTTTGGATAGGCTTCATTTTAAATAAAATAAAATAAAATACTATGTCCAACAAAAAAAAGTCAACATTGTCTTTCTTTATGGCAGGAGTGGGGAAACTTTTTTGGGTCAGGGGCCACAACCACAGAAAAATCAGTCGGGGATCACACAAGTGAGAGGAAAAATAAGCCCTCCAAAAACCCCCAGTTCTCACTGATGTGACCTTCAACTGAAACACCTCACTCCTCTGGTGCTCCAGCCCCAAGGTGGAGGGAGGGATGACTGAGGTGCAAGGCCTCAGGACAGATTTAGTGGGGTTCCAAGGTTAGTGGATTTTGTGGACCTCTCTACACTCCGGCGTGGGGCCAAAAAGGAGGGGGTTCAGTGTGCGGGACAGGACTGACAGTGAGTGAGATAGAGATGGAGATGCAGGATCTGGGGTGCAGGAAGCAGTGAGGTCTGGGTGGGAAGTAAAGTTCAGGAGCAGACTGGAAGTAGGATGCCTGGCCAGTGGGAGGGGGCAGGAGCGGGGGGGGGGGGTAGGGTGTGTGGCCAGGAGAGAGGGTTCAGGTCAGGTTGGTGGTTGATAGGGTGTCTGGACAAGAGGGAGGTGCAGGAGTTCACCCATCTCCCCTTTCTCACCAACTTCCTCCGCAGTTGCATACCAACTTCCTCCGCAGTTTGTACACTCATCAACACCGCCATCCCCAGCTGCTATGCCCTACCAGCCTACTCCTGCACCCTCCACCTTGACCTCACATTCTATCACTAGCCTGATTCTGCACCCTCCTTTCCGGCCAAATACCTTGACCCCAGCCTGCTCCTGCACCCTCCCTCCTAGCCAGACTCTGCACCCTCATTCCCTCCTGCATCTTACCTCCCACCCAGAGCTCATACCCTGACCTCCACCTCCCGACAAGATCCTGCACCCCCATCCCTATCCCACTCACTGGTAGAGATGGGAGGAGGAGGAAGGGAGAGGCTGCACGACTCCCACCTCATCAGAGCACTGGGGAGAGGGGAGAAAGCTGCTGGCTAAGGGCAGAGACAGGATGCAGATAATGTGATGACATCACTCTGTTGTCCTGCAGGAATTTATTTATTTATTTTATAGGTACATACACATAGAGACAAAGAGAGAAACAAATCCTGTTCCATTGCCTCGTCATGGTGTGGACCTGACCCTGGGCTCTCGAAGGCTATCCCAGTGAAAAATAAAGCTCTGGCAGGTTCTACCAAGCTGGAAACGTTTCGAGTATGGCCCTGGGAGCAGATGGTGGCCCTCTGTGTCCACCATCCGAGGACCAGCTTAGCAAAGTACGGAGAGGTTCATCACCAGAAGCTTGGCCACCAGGTGACCATTTGGCCATAGCAACTATGAACACTATGAATACAGCATGACCGTCTGTCCTGTGCAGCTCCTCCTCACTTCTGTAGTGATGGTAATGGTAATGGGGTGATGGATATGGGGCCAGAGAATGCCAGGAATCTCACACTACTGAGACCGTCCATTTGTATTAATTTATATGTTGGCACACTTAATGTGCGATCTCTCTCAAGTCATAAGCAAGTCAATATATTGCTGGAAGAACTGAATCATATTCACACTGACGTATTTGCCATAACTGAAACCAGAAGTAAAAAGGAAGTCGTGGCAAAATGAAAGGATGGCGCTTTTTGCCAGTGCTTTTAAAGTGAACTATTTTATTCAGCAACGTAGTGGAGCCATTGTACCTGGGCTCCGTCACTCCTGAATCTCATGTTTTCTGGCAGCAGCCAAAGGAAAAGTCAGGGAGTTGGATTTATTGTGTGCCCAAAGGTGGCATGAAACATTATTTCATGGATAATTTTATCTCCTTGTTTCAGAGTGCTCACAATGAGCATAGGCAAACTGGTCACCATGAAAATAATTATAGCCTACACACCAAAGTCCTCTGCAGAAGATGAAGAAGTGGACAGGTTCTAAGAAGAACTTGATAGGATTCTTCAGACTAAAACATACACAGTGGTGCTTGATGACTTCAATGATAAGGTGGGTATAGGGGAAGATCGAGAAAACCCTGTGTCCCCTACAAATCCCAGAGCCCCCTCCCTGCCCCACATCCCCTTAGCACCTCCCCACATCTTCTTCAAATCCCAGAGCCTTCTCTCAGTATCCCACATCCTGATCACCCCCCCCCCCCATCCCTTCAACGCTTCTCCTTCCCATGTCCCCATATGCAAAACCCCCTGAACACCTAGAGCTCCCAGCACCCTCTATTGTCTTGACTGCTCCCACTCCAGCATTCCCTAGGTCCCCGCCTGGGCTCAGGAGCTCACCTCTTGTCTTGGGCAGAGACCCTGCATGTGCCTACCTGGGGCTCCTACTCGCGTGCGCCTACCTGCTCTCGCTTTTGTGGCCCTGTAGTCTGTGCCATGAGCCCCAGGCCCTGTGTGCGGCTGCACCAGGCAGGGGCTCTGGGGACAGCCCATGCCTGGGGCTTGTTGTGAGCTCATGACCGGGGCAACTTTCCCAGCACCCCATACTTGGAGCGATGGATCCCACAAGCACAAAGCTACACGGCAAGGGCCTGCTGGAGAAGGGGGAAGCCATGCGGCTTCTGCCTCCCTGGACTACCGGGCAGAGAGAGAGAGAGAGAGAGAGAGAGAGAGATTTAATTCTCAACATCAACCAATACTTTGTGCCCATTCCACTTTAACAGATGTTCTATTATACTAGCCTATTAACTGTGGAGTAAAGAACCAAGAAGAATTCAGATCTATGACTTCTGATTTTGCTAGATTTGAATGTCTTTTAAAGAAATGTTAAAAAATAAACTTGAATGACTTAACTTGGACCACATTACAAGCAAGAGCAGAAATGTCTGACAATGTGGCCATACTAAAAAAGAGAAAGATACTGTCTACCCTGATGCTTAAAGATTCATTACCTTGAAGACTTGGTGATAACTGAATTTCCAGAGAGCAGCACAGAGGAAGACCAAACTTTATTTATAACTTAAGTAACAAGGAGTCCAGTGGCACTTTAAGGTTAATAAATATATTAGAGTGTTAGAGCAGTGTTTCTCAGACTTTTTTTTATATATATAAAGTATCTCCTGTTTTTTTAAAAAAATTGTAAGTACCCCCTACTCAGAGGCAATTCTTGATTTAGTCCTGAGTGGAGCACAGGATCAGATCCAGGAGATAACCGTTACAGGACCGCTTGGGAACAGTGACCATAATATAATAACATTTAACTTTCCTGTGGTGGGAAGAACACCTCAGCAGTCCAGCACTCTCACATTTAATTTCAAAAAGGGGAACTACACAAAAATAAGGAGGTTAGTTAAACAGAAATTAAAAGGCACAGTGACTGGAGCCAAATCCCTGCAAGTTGCATGGAAACTTTTTAAAGACACCATAATACAGGCCCAACTTAAATGTATACCCCAAATTAAAAAACATCGCAAGAGACCTAAAAAAGAGTCACTGTGGCTTAACCACCATGTAAAAGAAGCAGTGAGGGACAAAAAGGCATCTTTTAAGAAGTGGAAGTCCAATCCTAGTGAGATAAATAGAAAGGAACATAAACACTGTCAAATCAAGTGTAAAAATGTAATAAGAAAAGCAAAAAAAGATTTTGAGGAACAGCTAGCCAAAAACGCAAAAAGAAATAGCAAAATGTTTTTTAAGTACATTAGAAGCAGGAAGCCTGCTAAAAAACCAGTGGATCCCCTAGATGATCAAGATATAAAAGGAGCAATCAAGGACGATAAAGCCATTATGGAGAAACTAAATGGTTTCTTTGCTTCAGTCTTCACGGCTGAGGACGTTAGGGAGATTCCCAAATCTGCACTGTCCTTTGTGGGTGATGAATCTGAGGAACTGTCCCGGATTGAAGTGTCATTAGAGGAGGTTTTGGAACAAATAGAAAAACTTAATGTTAATAAATCTCCGGGACCGAGAGCATTCGTCCAAGGGTTCTAAAAGAACTCAAATAGGAAATTGCTGAACTATTATCTGTGGTTTGTAACCTATCCTTTAAATCAGCTTCCGTACCTAATGACTGGAAGGTAGCTAACATGACACCAATATTTAAAAAGGGCTCTAGAGGCGATCCTGGCAATTACAGACCAGTAAGTCTAACTTCAGTACCGGGCAAATTAGTCGAAACAATAGTAAAGAATAAAATTGTGAGGCACGTAGAAGAACATAATTTGTTGGACAAAAGTCAACATGGTTTCTGCAAAGGGAAATTATGTCTTACTAATCTATTAAAGTTCTTTGAAGGGGTTAACAAACATGCAGATAAGGGGGATCCAGTAGATATCGTATACTTAGATTTTCAGAAAGCCTTTGACAAGGTCCCTCACCAAAGGCTTCTGTGTAAATTACATTGCCATGGGATAAGAGGGAAGGTCCTTTCATGGACTGAGAACTGGTTAAAAGACAGGAAACAAAGGGCAGGAATAAATGGTAAATTTTCAGAATGGAGAGGGGTAACTAGTGGTGTCCCCCAAGGGTCAGTCCTGGGACCAATCCTGTTCAACTTATTCATAAATGATCTGGAGAAAGGGGTAAGAAGTGAGGTGGTAAAGTTTGCGGATGATACTAAACTGTTTGGGATAGTCAAGACAGAAGCAAACTGTGAGGGAATCCAAAAGGATCTCATCAAACTGAGTGATTGGGCAACAAAATGGCGAATGAAATTTAATGTGGATAAGTGTAAAGTAATGCACGTCGGGAAAAATAACCCCAACTATACGTACAGTATGATGGGGGCTAATCTGGCTATGACAAATCAGGAAAGAGATCTTGGAGTTATCGTGGGTAGTTCTCTGAAAACTTCCACACAGCGTGCAGCAGCGGTCAAAAAGGCAAATAGGATGCTAGAAATTATTAAGAGATAGAAAATAAGACACAGAATATCTTACTGCCCCTGTATAAAACTAAGGTACGCCCACATCTTGAATACTGTGTACAGATGTGGTCTCCTCACCTCAAAAAAGATATTTTGGCCTTAGAAAGGGTTCAGAAAAGGGCAACTAAAATGATTAGGGGTTTGGAACAGGTCCCATATGAAGAGAGGTTAAAGCGACCGGGACTTTTCAGTTTAGAAAAGAGGAGATTGAGGGGGGATATGATAGAGGTATATAAAATCATGAGTGGTGTGGAGAGGGCGGATAAAGAAAAGTTATTTATTAGTTCTCATAATAGAAGAACTAGAGGACACCAAATGGGTAGCAGGTTTAAAACTAATAAAAAAAAGTTCCTCTTCACACAGCGTGTAGTCAACCTGTGGAACTCCTTGGCAGAGGAGGCTGTGAAGGCTAGGACTATAACAGAGTTTAAAGAGAAGCTAGATAATTTCATGGAGGTTAGGTCCATAAAAGGCTATTAGCCAGGGGATAGAAATGGTGCCCCTGGCCTCTGTTTGTCAGAGGCTGGCAAAGGATGGCAGGAGACAAATCGCTTGATCATTGTCTTCAGTCCACCCTCTCTGGGGCACCTGGTGCTGGCCACTGTCGGCAGACAGGCTACTGGGCTAGATGGACCTTTGGTCTGGCCCAGTATGGCTGTTCTTATGTTCAGTACCTACAGTTTTCAGACACACAAATTTCTTTTCTACCATTACAACATATTTGTTTAAACAACTTAATTAAAGCCAGGCGAGCAATGAAATATTTGGGTATAAAAAGAACAAAAATAATAAAGCGCTGTAAAACTTAAAACAAAAGTTCAGTTTTCTCCAAATTTCAGTTGTGTTGACGTACCCTCCAGACTTCTCTTAAGTACCCCTAACGGTACTCGTACCACTGGTTGAGAAACATTGTATTAGAGCATAAGCTTTTGTGAGCTATAACTGACTTCCTCAGATACTGAAGAGAAAAAGAAAAATGGGAGGGGGGGGGGAGAACAGAGTTGGGAACGTGACATCAGTGCTAATTAAATCAGAATGAATGTGTTTAATCTCCAATAGTGGTGAGAAGACGCGAGTATCTGAACGGGAAATTACCTATTGTAATGAGAGAATCACTCCAGGTGCTGATTTAGATCTTGGTTCAGGCTGTCAAATTTGCATACAAATTCCAGCTCAGCAGTTTCACTCTGCAGTCTGTTCTTGAAGTTTTTCTGTCTGGGAATGGCAACTTGCACATCCAAAACTGCACATCTAGAGAGGTCAAAGTGCTCACCATCTGGCTTTTGGAAGTTGCCATTCTTAATATCTGATTGTGTCCATTTATTCTTTTGCATGGAGACAGTCTGGTTTGTCCAATGTACGTGCCAGAGGGGCATTGTTGGCACATGATGGTATATATTACATTAATAGATGTACACATCAATGAGCCTTTGATGGTACTGCTGATGTGATTAGGTCCTATGATGGTATCATGAGGGTAGATGTGTGGACAGACTTGGCAACAGGGTTTATTGCAGGGATTAGTTCCTGGATTAGTGTTTCTGTTGTGGGGTGTCAAGTTGGTGGAGAGTATTTGCCTCAGGTTGGGGGGCTGCCTGTGAACAAAGACTGGTCTGCCTCCCAAGGTCTGTGAGAGTGAGGGATAGTCATCTATGAAAGACTGTAGATCCTTGATGATGTGTAGGAAAGGTATTAGCTGGGGGCTATAGTCATGGCTAGCAGCATTCTGTTGCTTTCTTTGTTGGTGCAGTAGGTGACTTATGACTGAGTATTCGCCAGTGTTACCATTGTTAGATACAAACCATGCCATTCTGATTTAAATCAGCACTGATGTCTCATTCCCATCTCTGTATCTTGAAATTCACAACATCCCAAAGAACTGAATTTCAAGGAGGAGCCAGCCATTCAATAAAAGTCATCCTTAATTCTTAAATAGCCAAATTTAATCAAGGGAAAAATCTTCCTCAGTTTCAGATCTATAAGGGGCAGAATTGGGGAAATGTTAAATGATAATCAACATATTGCCTGTATTGTGATGTCTACTCTACTCCATGTGCCAATATGGGCACAGAGATTTACATCAGGGCATTTCCTCTTGAGTTGACAACTCCTGTCCATTTTAAAAAAATACGTCCAAAATTATGACTTGTCCCAGGACAAAGCAAAAAAGTTGGTTATATATTTTATTATACAATAATAGAGAACAAAAATGGTAATTATATGAATTGTAATGTATAATTTTCTACATATATAATATTTATTCCATTGTTCAATTTTCTCCCTAGTTGTCTCCAACAAAGTTTATCCTGCCAAATAAGTAAAACAGTGTAATATGCCAATAGACACTAAGATTCTTGACGGTCTGGTGGTAGAAATAAGATACCAGCCCCTTCCCCACACCCGCAAAAAAAACAGTTAAATCGCTACCTCCTTCATCATCTACTAAAGCCTCATTCAACGTTTGGATCGTTTGGAAAGAGAGGCAGAGAACTAAAATAAAAAAGGCTCAAATAAGCCACTTGTCAAACACCAGGTTATTCACTAATATAGTTTTCTGGAACCAACCATATGTTCTCAAAGATTTAACTTTTATCAATAACTGCACACATTATGATGATTTGGAGTTGCATAAACAACACATCTAAAAAAGCAGATAGCAAAATAATTAAAATAAACATGAAATTTACAAAAAAAAAATTACCTGATTCAAAAGTTGGCATTTTCAAATCACCTTGGTTCAGTTCTGTGCCATATTTCAATTTATGATATTTTGCCCTGAACAATTAAGCATAAGTGTTTTAAGAAATCAGAATATAAAAAAGACATTTCCTAAACTCAAACACTTTTTACTACTATCATGTTAACAAAAAGACAGAGAATGTATATGTCAATACTTTTGCATGAATAACTGAAGAAGTCATTGAATCACAAACTCAAGCATTCCCAAGAGGACACTTTGATGTTCCTTTTCTCAATACCACAATATACACCAAATTGTTATTAATAAAGAAATTGCATTTGAGAACCTATTTGTTATTTATGAAGGATTTTATTTTGTATCAGTGGATAAAAAAACTCTTCAAGCTGTTCAGTCCAGACAGGATAAATAAAATCAAGGATTTATTTTTTTAAATGTAAACTTAATTTTTTTTTTAAATAGCATATTTAAAAAAATCTTAAATTATGAAAATATTTAATAAGTCTGAATTTACAATACTCTATAAAATAACTTAAAAATTAAACAAAGATAATATACAATAGCACATTTCCTAAGTTTTAAAGAAAGTGAAACCACTGAACTGGTGGATATCATTAAGCACCTAGAACCAGTTTTCAAGAGCAGTTGCCACTACCTTCGCTTCAGTTTATTCAATTAGTTCAGTTTAATGACTAGTTCATTCAAAATTAAGAAACTGATTAACATTGAAAAAGCAACACAGTTTTATCCTTTTCCAATCTTTGGATAAAAACTGCGCATGAGGAAATTTAGTATTCAAATCTTTAAGGACATGGTGACTCGAACAACCAGTTCATCAGTCTACTAGTTACATACAGGCAGTCCCCGGGTTACGTACAAGATAGGGACTATAGGTTTGTTCTTAAGTTGAATGTGTATGTAAGTCGGAACTGGCTCCAGGTTCAGCCGCTGCTGCTGAAACTGACCAGGGGCTGACTACAGGAAGCTGGAGGCAGAATTGCTCTGCCCCCAGCTTCCTGGAATCAGCCACTGATCAGTTTCAACAGCGGCTGAATCTCGAGCCTGGGACAGAACAGCTGGGCTGCCAGGTAGGTCCCTGCAGGACCAACACGGCAGCACCCCAGCTGCTCTACCCCAGGGTCCACAACAATAGCCTGGTCTGCTGGGGGGGGGGGTGCACTAGCTGCACCGCCTCCCCCAGCAAACCAGGGACACGGGGAGCAAAGTCGCAGCGGCGGCGGGGTGCCGCGCCTCCCCAGCTTTGCTCCAGGTGTCCCTAGTCTGCTGGAGACGGTCCCCAGCAGACATGGGGCACCCGGAGCAGCTTTTCTTGCCCCGGAGGCCGAGGTGGCGGGACCGCTGCACTCTGGGCGGTCCCGCTGCCTGCAAGCTCCGGGGCGAGAAAGCTCCGTTCGTAAGTGCAGATCCGACATAAGTCAGATCCGCCATAAGTCGGATCCGCGTAACTCAGGGACTGCCTGTATAGTATTTCCTTTGTTAAACTGATTTGTGAAAAATGCAAAATGTGTTTTGGCAAGTTTTCGTCTTATGCATCATCTAACAAACAAATGCACCACCATTTTCTAATCTAATGTTTTACTTTTTTATTACAATCTTGATAAATGTAAGTTAAACTATAAAACTAAACACCACGAAATTTAGCTTTTTAATTGTTACCAAGTAGGGATGTAAAATCTCATTTAATTGGGTTAACCGATTAAGCATATTATTTAACCGGTTAACAAATTAAAAGGGACGGTGGGTGGAGCATCCCGGCTGAAGCAGCCCCTACCTGTGAGGTACAGGGCCCACCGAAGATAGGGGCTACTCCAGCCCGGCCAGAGCAGCCTCTGTCTGCGGCGGGCCCCCATGTGGCTAGAGCAACCCACTGTCTGTGGCTCCAGACCTCCTACCCCACCAGTTAACCTTAACTAGTAAGCCTCACCTGTAATCTGAGTTATTAATGGTCCTTTTGAAAAAATCTCTTAAACCTTACTCATTAAGGGTAAGGCTTACCAGTTAACCAGTCATACTCCTATTACCAACTAATGAAAATCATTAAAAAGTACAAATGCAAAACAAGACTGATTTAAATCAAAGCAACTTAATTTAAATTTCTCTTCTGTGTATCCAATTATATGAATAAAGAATTTTTCCTTCAAATCTGTCATTTTCCTAACTAAAGAATTCTACTACCCTAAAGAAATTTCACACATTTGAGTCGCCTTGACCATCTATCACTCCTGCTTCACCACCTCTATTGCATAATAATCTGCCAAATTCATATAGAAAAATTTACAAGAACGGATACATCCCTTCCATCATTCTCTCCTCCTTTTCTCCTAACATTGACACAAAAGGTTTCACACCTGTTCTCCAACTCTAACCTCTTCACCTGCCCAAGTGACCTCAACACATCTCCTAAACTTCCTTATCTTCATTATTACCTCCTCCCTTTAAGGTTCTCCTTAACTTTACACTCTCTAATATCTTCCCATTGCAATACAAGCATACACGCCAATCTCGTCCTGCTTGCCTCTCCCACTGTCCATCTCAAACACTGATGTGCCACCTTCAATACCGCCTGGAAGTACATTTCCTCCAATTCCATCCCATAACATGAAAAAATCCAAAGTCCCTACTGAGCATATGTCAATTGTGATTTTTCAGGGTTCATCTACACATATTATTCCAGAATAGTTATTCTGCTTTAAATTAATATCCTATATCAGTGTTTCTGAAAGTGTTCTGCGGAATCACTTTGAAAAAACACATTAACTGGCCTGCTCTGATTTGTTTATTTACTGGCACCGCAGCCATGGAGCCTCACAGCTCCCATTGGCTCCGTTTTGCTCTTTGCAGTCAAGTGGAGCAGTGGGAAGCCATGGCCCGGCCCACGCCGCTTCCTGCGACTCTCCTTGGCTGTGGAACCAGTAAATAAACAAACCGGGGTGGCCAGTTAATGTGTTTCTCAAAGTGATTCCACTGAACTCTTTCAGAAACACTGTCCTACATTAATCAGATAAAACTGCCATGTAGACAAGTCCTACAGAGGCTTATAATTCCACTGAATTGGTCTAGTAGTTATATTTTCTTGTGTTATAAAAGGTAAATGGGGCAATATTCTTTGCGTTTAATATCTATCCACACAGGATATTATACCAACATATCTTCATACATCAGAAGTATTCAACTTTGAAAACATTATTTTACCTCTATTGTGGCAGCCGCAGAAGTACAAATTCTATTTCTGTAGGTCAGTGAAATAGCCAGTTTAAGAAAAAAATGGCATTCAGTACTAGGGATCTTTTCAAAAGGATATTTAAAAATTCAGATTATTTCTCAGACCATTTTTCAGTTTAGATTGGGGTGAGCAAAAGGCTGCCAAGCAGGCCGAATCCAACCCACGGCCATGTCGGAACCCTTATGCAGAGTAAGGATGTAAAGGACTAGTCGACTATCTGATAAACAAAAGCTTATCAGATAGTCCAGTTGACTAGTCGATCCCCTCCCCCTACATTGCTGCCTCTGTCAGATAGAGGAAGCAAAGGGGGAGGAGAAGAGCAGGTATTTCAAAGCAATAGCGCTGCACAGAGCCCATACCCGGGCTCCGTCCAGCACTGCTGATTTGAAATGCTGTGGCTGTGTTTCAAAGTAGCGCCATAAGAAACTGACCCCGGGCTCCATGAGGCACTGCCCCTCTGAAATGCACAAAAGCCACCGCTCCATTTCTCCGGAACCCAGGATCATCTTGGGAGTCCCAAGCTGATCCCAGGCTCCATGTGGCATTTAAAAGCAGCAGCACTGCATGGAGCCCAGGTCAGAAGGGGACTCCGAGACTCCATGAGGGCGCTTCTGCTTTGAAATGTGCAAGAGCCCCCGCTAGGAACTCTTGTATATTTCAAAGCTGGCACACTGCATGCAGCCCAGAGTCAGCGGGACTTCCCACTGGCCCCGGGCTGCACACAGAATTCTTGTACATTTCAAAGGAGGAATGCGTCAGTGCCGATCAACTAGTTGAGTCATCAATGGAAATTCCATTGACTCCTTGGCTAGTAAATTACTCACTATTTAACATCCTTAATGAAGTGATCAGTTCATATTTTAGAAAGCCAGAGCCTGTCTCCAGCACCCTGCCCTTGCCTTCCCCAACCTCTGCCTCCCCTCCACATACCCAAACCCTCTGCCTCCTCCTGCACCCAAATACTCCCTCCCAGATCTGGCACCCCAACACACTGCCCTAGATCACATCCCAAAATCCTGCATCCCAGTCCTCTGCCCTAGATCATAACTGCCTCCTTCACCCAAACTCACTCTCAGACCCCACTCTCCCTCCTAGACCCCAGTCCCATCCCGCAAACTCCTTTCTGCACCCAGCCTCCATCCCATAACCCGGAATTCCTCCATTAATATCCTGGCAGAGTGTGGCCCTTGACCACTTTCCAAAATCCTGGAATGGCTCCCGGTCAAAAATGATTGCTCATCACTGGTTTAGACCAAACTGATGGCAAAAAAGTGAAGAGTTCCTTTAATTTACTAAAGTTCCCTGAAGTTTCCCAATGTCCTTTCCCTGTCCATTTAAACATTGGACCTAGTGTTTAAATGTAAAGAAATTAGCCTCTGTTTTGTAACATTTCTTTCAGCACAGATGAAAGTTTAATGAACATGCACACATACCTTTCTTGTTTTAATGCATATTCTAACATTTTTATTCTTCTTACTAAATCTTTCTTCAAGTTTTCTTGACCTTTTCTTTCTCCTTGTAAAAAAGCTATCCGAGCCTACAAACACAAAAAGAGCAGATTTTGCTTTATTCAATTTACCCGCAGCACTGATAAACATATTCTAATTCACTGAATAACAGAAGTTTGTTTTGGTAATATTTAGTTTCAATCCTTGTAGCTGAAAGCATTAGTGTCAAATATTTGCTTCCTGTAGGTTACGCAGACCCTTAATCTATAAAAACTATGAATCTAGTTAGTTTTTCATAAACCTCCAGACTTCCAAATACCTACTCTATATTTTAGAGAGTTTGTCTGTCTATTTGGTCAAGAGCTCCTCCTAAATGGTAAGAGCTAAGACCACTGAATTTGGTATACAGCTTCTTCTGATCATAACTTAAAGCCAAGTCAGGACTTGATTTGTGCCAGGAGAACAGAATGTCCCTGGAATTGGATTGCTTCAGTGGTCCTGGCTCTTACTGTTTAGGAGTTACTGATCAGACAGAGACCAACCTCTAAAATATACAGTAGACTAAATAGAAAACTAAGAATACATTCATGAAGTAGACAGAAAAAAATGCAAAAAAAGTGATGTTGTGAAGACCAGGACTTTAACAAGGTTCAAAAAAGAGCTGGCTGGCAGGATTCATGGAGGTTGGGTCTACCAATGGCTGTTAGCCAGGAAGGGTAGGAGTGGTGTTTCTAGCCTCTGTTAGTCCAGAAATGGATGACAGGAGATGGATTGTGTGATGATTATCTCGTGTTCCCTCCCTCTGGGGAATCTGGCATTGGCCACTGTTGGCAAACAGGTGTTGGGCTAGATGGACCTTTGGTCTAGCCCAATATGGCCATTCTTATGTAGTTTCAAAAAAATAATGGTACATATGGTACATTTTAAAAACTTAAATTACATGTAATAAAACTTAATTGAGTTATAGACCCAAGCAAGGCCAAGTAAATCTGCTAGTTGATTCATATTTGCCACATGTTCAGAAAGCTTTTTTTTCCCCATGGGGAGAGGTATTAAACACAAACATAGCATTAAAAATATCCAAAAAAGAATGAATACACATATTTTAAATATATTCTTAGAAATACTATTTGCCAATAGACAAAGAGATTTCTAATTTACAGTAACTGATGTTCTTTGATACATGTTGTCTACATGTCTTCCATTCATGGGTTTTGATTCTCCCTTAACACCAGAGACTGAAGCTTTTTTCCTACCTGGAACTCCCCCGTTGGTCCACACATACCCACTCAATGTTTTCATACTACCCAACTCAAGGCATATAAGAGTAAGACAAATGAAACAGTTCCTTAGCCAGCTGAAATCTTCTAGGAACTTCTAATAGAGGGGAAAGTGGTTGGGTTGTTGCACGCACACACACACACGCATGCATACACCTCGAAGAATGGTTAAGTAACCTCCTTTTCTTCATTGAGTTATGTGTCTTCTACTCTTAGAAACAGGAAAACAGTTAACAGATGAAGGTGGGCAGTACATCAAGTACTTCAAGTACTTCTCTACAAAGGCTGCATCTCCTACAATTATCTGACCAACTGCATAAGGTTTTGTTAACGTGCGCTGGACTGGAAACCTATGGCTCATAAGCCAAATATTGCTTACTAGAGAGCTCTTTTGGAGCTCCAGCTTATCCCCCAACCCCAGCTTCTCCTACAGCAGCACTACAGCCTTACAGCCCCCCACAAGATTGGAACACCACCACCAGCTTCCAGCAGGGGGGCAGGGGAGGAAGTTCCAAGCCTCCCCACTAGATCCGGCGTGTGGGGAAGAACTGGAGGCAGAAGTGGCTCTGCATGCTGCCAGTTTCCTTTTGCAGGCTGGGAGACCAGCCTCCTAGGACACACTTCCTGGAGGCTTCCCCTTTGCTCCCACTGGCCAGAATCCAGCAAATGGGAGCAGTGGAAGGTCGTGTTACATGGTGCCTGCAATGTGGCGCAAGAGCAAATACGTAGCCCATCCACTCCCTCATGCCCAGACCCTGTACCCCCAACCCCTTCACTCACCCCCCGCCAAGACCTCACACCCCAGCCTGCTCCTGCTCCCTCCCCTTGGCCAGACACCCTGCCCCCAAGACCACTCCTGCTCCCTCCTCCTAGCCAGATACCCTGCACCCAACCTGCACCTGTACTTTCCCTTGCTCCTGCCCCCTCCCCACTGGCCAGACAGCCTACCTCCAGCCCACTCTTACCTCCTCGCCCCGATCAGACACCTACTTGCACTCTGATCCTGCATCCTCCACCTTTGCCACATACCGTATGCCCAGCCTGCTCCTGCACCCTCCACCTTGGCAACACACCCTACTCCCAGACTGCTCTTGTACTTTGCCCCTTAGCTCCCTCCTGCATCCAACCTCCTGCCCAGATCCTGCATCCCCATCCCTATCCCACTCACTGACAGTCCTGTCCTGCATACTTGAACCTCCTGCCCTGAGCCCCTCTTACCAACACATCCCCAAACTCATGCACCCCACGTTCCCAGACCCCTGCACTATCACTTATGCACCCCCTCACACCAACCCTGTGCCTTGAGTCCATCATACACCTGAACTCCTTGCCCTGAGCCCCTCATATCTCCACATCCCCAAATTCCTGCAACCCCACATCCTCAGCCCCCCTACACACACCAACCCTGAGCCCACCATACACCTGAACCCCCTACCATGAACCCCTCATATCCCCACATCCTCAGCCCCCTACCATAACACTCCTGCACTCCCACACACCCCAGCCTTGTGCCCGGAGTCCATCATACACCCAAACCCCCTTCCCTGAGCCCCTCATACATCCTTAACCAGACTCCTGCACCCCCACATCTCTAGCCCCTGGCCATAAGATTGACAGAAGGCAGCCTGAATGCATGCATGAAGCTGAATTTGACCAGTTAGGATTCAAACTTAAAAGAAATGTGTGAAAAATGCAGAAGTCCCGTTAAATAAAATTGGTGAGTACAATGTTTCATTCATGCTATTATTAATCATGTAAATTATCAATAATATTAAGTTGTATACTTTCAGTCATGCAAGTGGGCATTCTTATACAGCTCTTTGTTGACCACTTGTTCTCAATTTTGATGTAGTTTGGCTCTTTGTCTTGAAAAGGCTGCTGACCCTTTTGCTAGAAGCTATGAGATTCCAGACAAGCTGATCAACATAGTATTTTTTAAGATAGGATACAGGCCTAAATGACTAGTATCAGAAAAAGGTACAAGTTATCATCACTTCTTTTTCAATTCTCAATACATTTGGCGATGAAACAGGAAACAAAAGGCATAATGAATGGTGTAAATGGATTAGCAGAGATGAGATAAGTGATCTTGACTTTGCCAGTGACATTGCTTTACTAAACTTAAAAAACAGTGGTCTGGTAGCACTTTATAGACTGTAGGCTGACCCTGCCATGATAAATAGTTATTATGTAAAATAGGTTGATGATGTTTGAGGGTGTTTTGGGCTGTTTAGGTAAATATCAAAATGGAGTTGATACGGACAAAATGGAGTTTGCAAAGACATGTGACTTTGGGAAGGGGAGGGGTCATTCCTATGGAGCGGTAAAAAAGAACCAGTACAAACTGGATTTTCCAGCCTTTTTGTGGACTGAGGGCAAACCACCTCAGAAGTTTCCCGCCCAAAAGTTTATATAAGCTCAGACGCAGGCCAGGAAGGGTGCTGTACACCCGATACAGTGTTCGCGTGGATACTGAGAGACCTGATCCAGAAGCAGACCAGTCTGGAGAGCGGAAGAGGAATCCCATCTATCACCTTCCATCCTCCAAACACCACGCGCACCTGCCATCTTCTCCAGAGTTCTTTATCATCTGCGAAAGACTCCCCGGTGTACCTCCCTGAGAGCTCTCAACCAGCCTAAGGGTTGCAGGTCCTGAGCAACGCTCTCTGGATCCTGTCACTCCAGTTCAAGAAGAGCAAGTAGCCATCTGTAATTCAGGTACAACTTACCTTTACGTTCACGCTGTCTGTGGTTATATAGAGGGATTTTACTGTTCACTGTCACTGTTTTGTTGATGGTTATTAGTTTGCGCCAGGCTTCTTCTGCCATTCTTCCCTATTTTTGTACACAATCCCTAGTACAGTTCCTTCTTGTTTTCACTCTTTAATCGGAGTCTGTTATTCTTTTCCCATTTGTCTTTCTTACGGGCCTAATTCGCAGGTGATAGACCCTGAAGTAGGGAGCGGATCTGTTTTTCTTTTGACTGGGGCTTTTACCAGCAGGCCATATTTGAATGTTATCCAAGCCCCAGGGGTAAAAGACTAACAAAACATATAGATGGTATCATAAGCACAGCCCACTTCTTCAGATGACTGGAATTTTGTGTTTAGGATGTGCAGACCCAAAATAAATAGAGGAGAAGGGATGCAGGGGAAGGGAAACAAGGAGCAGAGAGTATTAAAATATCAAAGGGAAAAACAAGTAGACAAAACTGCAATCTATAAGCCTCTGAGAGCCCTCCAAAGCCCGAGACTGAGGGATCATTTTCCAAGATACTTTGTAGATTATGGATAACGCGATTAAAGTTGTGAACTGTAGGTAACGACAAGTGGAACTCTGTTGTTTTCTCTTTTGGGTCTGTCTTGAAGTAGTTCATCTCTCGGTACTTTTTTGTCCCTATCCATGTGTTTTTGCACTTCCCCAGGCCTGGTCTAAAGGTAAGGTAACACAAAACTCAGACACAACTTTAGTCAGGAAACACAGAGGAGATCTTAATGAAACCTTATCCCCATGAAAAATCTTCAAGGAAAGACATATCAACACATTAATTCCACCATGAGCAGAAATACTTGGTGCTCAAAACACTGTTTTTATGGATAGACGACTAAATAGGTAGCTAACAGCTCAAACAGGCTGCAAGCCGAGTAGGCCTCCCGGAGGGGTTCCTCGGTCTCCAGGTCAGTGGGCGGCCAGTCCACCCCACTGCAAAGCCACTTAAAATAGTCCCCAAGTCAACAGTCCCACAACCCGGCCTGTTCAGGACAGAGCAAGAGGCAAATAGTTCAACTCCCGGCCTTGCTTCAGGTCCGGGCCAGAGGTCAAGAGTTCAATACTGTTTTACCAGTTACAAAGTCCTGGCCCTGGGGCTGGACAGGCAGTAAACAGAGGCAGTTCAACAGGCCCTGGCCCTCGGTCAAGGCGGGCCACACACACACAGTTCCAAGTTCGGGAGCCCAGGCCAACAAATACACAATGTAACAGTTTAGGGCGTCCGGGCCCTAGGTCAGGGTGGGGCAACAAACCTACAGTTATAGGTCCCAGAGCCCAGGCCTTGTTTCAGGTGGGCAACAAATAAACAGGTTAGCCCTGGCCCTAGGTCACGGTGGGCAACAAATAAACAACCCCAGGTTCAGTATGTTTGGGACTTGTCTCAGGCAGGGGCAATAAGCTCTTAATAAAGAAGGCCCTGACCCTGGTTCAGGGTGGGCCAAGTAACAGTTTAGCAGTCACAGTTGAAACAGTAATTTATAGGGCCCAGACTTGGTTCAGACAGGGCAACAAAGCAATCTCGACACGCTAGCAGTTCAGAGAGCCCTGGTCCTAGGGCAGGGCGGGGCAACAAACAAACACAGTTCAGTTAAGGGGGAAAGTCAGGCCCTGATTCAAGGCGAGGCAACAAACACACACAGGTTTGGCGTCTCCTTATTCAGGAGGGTGGCAGGCAGTTCGCCTGCCACAGGGGTGAGGTGGAGACTGCCACATACTAAGTGGTGGGGAGGGGCGCATGCCAACCCACTACACTAAGCCCTGGACCAGGATGCTACAGAGCAGCTGCTGCTGGCTCAGCGGGGGCTCCAGCCCACAACACGCTGGCCTAGGGCCTTTACCAGCCCATGCTATCCCCTGGGCCACTTCCTGTCTCCCCCTCTGCAGGTACCCGGGCCTCCAGCAGGTTACTCAGGGAGTCACGGTTGGTGTCGTCCCTCAGGGGGCTCGGTGGGATGACCCAGGCCTCAGCGGCTTGCAGGTCCCAGTGCTCTGCCTGGTAAGCTGACCAAAACAGGCAGGGTTGCTTGGGCTGGTCCTCGGGGTCAGGTAGGGCCTCGAGGTCCAGTACATTCTCAGGGTCAGGTAAGGCCTCGGTAGGGCCTCCGGGCCAACTGCCCACGGAGGCCCAGGCCAAGGCTTAGTCTCCCCAGCCAGGAGAACTAAGCCAGCTTATGGTTCCTCAGGGTCAGAAAGTAGGTCCGCTGGAGGTTCCAGACGGGCTTCTGTCTCCCAAGCAGGCAGTTCCAAGCAAGCCTCTGTGTCAGAGGCAATGGGAATCCCAAGCCAGTTCTCAGCCTCTCTGGCAGGGAGCTCTAGACAGGCCTCTGTCTCCCACCGAGGCTGGGCCCAGAGTGAGCTCGCAGGCTGTCTTTTTATAGCCCTAGCTACACCTCCTGGCTTCCGGTCAGGTGACGCAGAAGGGCTGGGCTGCGCCCAAATTAGCTCCCAGAGGGGTTCCTCCACTTCCAGGTCAGTGGCCCCCGCCACGCTACACAAGCTTTTCATGAAACTTAATACAATATTCAGATATCACAGGGCAAATAGATCCTTGAAATAGATCCTTAAATACTTGAAATAGATCCTTAAATCATTTTGAAACAGAATGAGACTATATTAAAACTATTAATCTTAGGAAGACAAGCAAATACTGAAGCTAGACTCGCTTTAGTGGAACTAACTGATGACAAGATTTTAGGAATAGACGGTAATCTAAAATGAAAAGGGGGGGGAGAATCACCCTAGAAAAGGGAAATAGTCTGACCAAAGCATCAAAACTTTTCCATTTGAGCTGTAAGTATTCATTTATTTAGCTTCCATGGAAAGTTTTCTACTATTTATTAAAATGTCCTGAACTTCTTGAGAATAGATTTTCTCAGATGCATTTAAGCAGCTAACATCAGATGAAGGGATGCTAAGTCTGGATGAAGAATTGTCCGTTTTGGTATAAAGCCAGGAACCAGAAAAAGGGTAATGTATAATCAGAACAACAATCTAACTACTTCCAGAAACCATTACCGTCTAGGACAAGCTGGTAGAAGTACAGTTTATCTTAGCTTCATTAGCTTCTTGAAACGAGAATTGGTGAACAAGCATAACAGCGGCCTGAAGACCAAGAGGTTATAGAAGTGTTGGCAACTAAGAATGTCAAGAAGCAAGTAACTGACTAATTGTGTACCCGATACAATTTGTATCGAGTACACCATTAGTTGATAAGCTGCGGCTGTGCAGTTTAAATGTAATAGGAACCTGGCGCACAGGAAGCCCAACTTCTACTACATTTAAATTGCAGAGCTGCAACAGAGTAAGTCCAGGACCTAGCAAGAGCCAGGATTGTGGCTCTGCTTATTAAATGTAGTAAGAAGCTCTTACTACATTTAAAAAAGCAACGCCACTGCCGTCTGGGACCCAGCACAAGCCGGGACTACTGGGTCTCAGCTCGCACCAGGTCCCCTGCGGCGCCTCTGTCTCTCCCTTCCTTGTGCACCACAGAGATGGTGCTGGGGTGGAGCCAGCTTAAAAACAGGGCTTCTGCTTCCCTCCTTCCCCCACTTGCTCCCTCTGACACCGCGAAGGGGAAGGGAGGGGACAGCGACTCATTGAGTAGTGACTTGACTGCCCGATAAGACTAATCTTACATCTCTATTGGCGACAAAGCCTAGATTGATTCCTGCTCTTGATCAATACCTCCTAAACTTTTTGTTTATATTTGTGGTAAAAACAAATCTACATAGGCTGATAACATTTCCAGAATATCATAAGAGTGCCAGAAATCTTTAGAGATCATTCATGGGTATGCAATAATGCAAACTGTCTGATTAGCTGATCTACAGTCAGAAAACCTAGCAGATGAACCGTTTCCAGCCATTCCTAATGTTCATTTCAAAGAGGTCATGGTGCTTGACGTAAGTGTTGATCTGGCCTCCTCCTGTCCGTTTACAAGAAGTGTCGTGAAGCAATTGTCCATCACAACTTCAACAACCTTGACTTAAATCAGATAAAACTTAAAAGAATTTCTCCAAATACCAACACGTTTATATGCAGAAAACTCTCTCAGATCATAAAGCTAGTCGGCAGGCATCCATTGACATCATCAGAGCTGGTTCTTAGGAAAACTTTACAGTCCCCTCTGCGCATCGCATAGATAGCCTGGACACAGTCATCAAGCGCCGGATCCTCAGTAACACAGCAGAGGCTGTGGCAGTGCCAGTAGCAGGGCCAGGGATGTGGCAGTCCCAGTAGTAGGTCCGGAGTCAGAAACGCAACAGCTGCAGGGCCAGGGCTGGAGATGCGGCCGCTGTGGCAGCCCCAATCACGGGGCCAGGAACAGGCAGCCCTGATAGTGGGGCTGGGGCAATCCAGGCTATTGGGGCCACAGCAGGACAGCGGGAGGAGGCAGCTGGGGCTGGCAGTAGGGAGGGAAGGTGGTCTGTGGAGTCAGTAACAGGGGACCTCCTCTGGTCTGGCAAATTCCCTCGCTCAAGGTTCCACACCAGAGAGGTCCAAACTGTAGTCGCCATCTTCTTGGTACACAATGAGACACATCAAGCCAGATTTGAGGAAGTACAGAGTACTTGAACTGCCTGGAACTGAAGTCAACTGGAGATAGGGTTTGATTTGTGAAGTACAGGCAGTCCCCGGGTTACGTACAAGATAGGGACTGTAGGTTTGTTCTTAAGTTGAATCTGTATGTAAGTCGGAACTGGCGTCCAGATTCAGCCGCTGCTGAAACTGATCAGTTTCAACAGCGGCTGAATCTGGACGCCAGTTCTGACTTACATGCAGATTCAACTTAAGAACCTCAGGCATCCCCAAGTCAGCTGCTGCTGAAACTGATCAGCGGCTGATTCCAGGAAGCCCGGGGCAGAGGCTTCCTGTAGTCAGCCACTGGTCAGTTTCAGCAGCGGCTGAATCAGGATGCCTGGGGCAGAGCAGCTGGGGTGCTGCTGGGTTGGTCCAGTAGCGCCCAGAGCAGCGCTACGGGACCAACCGGCAGCGCCCCAGCTGCTGTACCACAGGCGTCCGGAGCAAAGCCGCGGAGCACGGGGGCAGCGGGACAGCCCAGACGCGCCGTGGCTGTCCTGCTGCCCTCGGGCTCCGCGGCTTTGCTCTGCTTTGCTCCCCGTCCCCCTGGTCTGCAGACCAGGGGGACGGGGAGCAAAGCAGAGCAAAGCCACGGAGCACACGGGCAGCGGACAGCCCAGACGCGTCTGGGCTGTCCGCTGCCCGCGTGTTCCACTGCTTTGCTCCCCGTCCCCCTGGTCTGCAGACCAGAGGGACGGGGAGCAAAGCAGAGCAAAGCCGCGGAGCACGCGGGCAGCCCAGACGTGTCTGGGCTGTCCGCTGCCCGCGTGTTCCGCCGCTTTGCTTCCTCTCCCTGGTCTGTTGGAGACCAGGGAGAGGGCCCTGTTCGTAACTGCGGATCCGACGTAAGTCGGATCCGCGTAACTCGGGGACTGCCTGTATTATACAAACGAGAAGTGCTCCAGAAAAGTTAGGCCCAAAAATTAGTGAATACTTGACAATGTTAGTCTTAATCTCTCTCTCTCAGCTCCCTCTTGTAAAATGGGAATACTACCATTACATAACTTTACGTGTTTTGTGAAGATAAATGAATTAATATTTGTGAACCAGTTAGTAGGGCTATTAAAAAAAAAGTATAAAAACAGTAACCATGTAACTGATCAAAACAGTATCAGTTATAGGGATGTGAAAGACTAGTCGACTATCCAATAAGCACATGCTTATCGGATACTCAATACCCTAGTTGACAAGTCATTTCCTCCTCTCTTGCTGCCTTATAAGAAAGAGGCAGCAAACGGGGGGTAGCGGGGGAGATGCTTCAAAGTGGCAGTGCCATGTGGTGTCCGGAGCCAGACCCTGGGCTCCACATGGAGCTGCCACTTTGAAATGCAGTGTGGAGCCTGGCACTGGTCTCCTCATGATGTTTCAAAGGAGCAGTGCCATATGGAGCCTGGGGCCAACTAGGGACCCCGGGGTCCATGAGCAACTGCTGCTTTGAAATACCATGGGGAGCATGGGGCCAGTGCTTTTGCCTTTGAAGTGTAGCAACAGCCCTACGACTGTTGCTACACTTCAAATGCAGAGGCACCCTTATCGACTATTTGATTAGCCCATTAACCTAAATTTAACATCCCTAATCAGTTACATGGTTAAATGTTTACCCAGGGACCTAGGGATAGGGAGGAAAGGATGCTAGGATGGGGCCCCTGCACCTCAGGCTCTACCAATGGCAGTATCTCAGTAGCAAGAGAATCCTGGTAGCAGCTCGGCTGCAGGAAGAAGCAGGGTGATGGAGGGGCAATTGAACACATGCTGCCAGCTGTGAGTATGCACATTCTGCTGACCAGCCGGGCGGGCCAGAGAGAAATGCTTGGAGGGCCAAATCTGTACCCCAGACTTGATTTTGCCCATTCCTAGTGTAGGGTTTGTTTGGGTTTTTGTTTGTTTTTGATAGAATAGATTTTTAAGGTTAGAAAGATCTATATATAATAATCTAGTCTCATTTTCTGCATAACAGACCACAGAGTTTCACCCAGTAATTGAATTATTCCCCTTTGAGAATTACTTGACAAATATGGAGTGAAGTCACCCACTTACTCACACACTCATGCAGTATTACTCAGCAGTAGAGTTAATTTGCTAACTATTCAAGTCAACAAGCTTTCTATTTCTGTCCCTTGCAATCACCTGTTTTCCTAATGTATCAGATGGTGTGTTAAGTAGAGACTTGACTAACTTACCCAAAATAACACAGACCATCAATGAATCAAGGCATTCATTGGTGCAACTGTTAACCAATTAAAGCATTCTGAGTGCATATTACTGAGTGACTTCACAGTTTACATGAACAAAGATAATATTATGGATGTTTACAAACTTTTTTAGGAGTATGAACATTAAATATGTATTCAATTAGCTAGCATTGAAACCAAATAATGATTAATGCCCAAATATTTTAAATGAGCCATTAATAATCCCCAGCTACCTTTGATTTGCAAGTAACTATAAACAGATCACTATAAAGTGTGTTTGCACAGTACAATTCCATTACTGTTTACTGCCATGCTTTAAGAGATATTTTAAGTGACTTTTTTACATTATTTTCAGGATCCAGAAACTAAATCACGTGGTTTTCCTGAAAATGTAGAAATCTGTCACTGCAATTAAATAAGCTAAATGTAAAGTTAGCCATATACAGTTCTTTTGTTGCACTTTCATCCTAGAAGTTCACTGTAGGAATTTAACAGCATTACATGGACATAAAATTTACAAAATCTTCTCTGAGCAAAAATTCTAAAATTTTAAATACTACTAAATCAGAAAAGTTTTCTGGGCAAAGAATGAGACACATTGATTGCTTAAGCAACAACAGCAGTAAATGCAGGAGTCTTTGGAGAAGCATTGCTTTATGTTTCGTACAGAACCATGGACAATAAAAACTTAATTATTAGAATGGAATGATTGAAACTAGTCCTCGTAAGATTCATTTTAAAAAACTGACCTTGAGAAGCAAGGGGAGGGGCAAAGGACCAGCAAGACTTAGCAATTATTATTAAGATTGCCTAACATGTCATTATAAGACCCCTTTTTCAGATGCTTATCACTTTCAGTCCAAATAGTTTAAATTAGATAATAATCTGATCATCTTTCCTTTGCTAAATTGCATTGACCCCATGCTTTAGGGCATGGACTTGAAAATTGGGAGAGGGTGGCCTTTGTATCAGACCTGCCTTTTATGTGAAAATCTACCCAAATTCAGTTAAATAAGGCTTTGAAAAATCTCACACTTAATCAGTCATTTGCCGTTAAAATCTGCAACGATTAAATACTTACAGCTCCTAGCGCTGATGAGACTACACATATGCCATTCCTTCACATCTCCTATGTTCAATAAGATTTTGCATGTTTCATTTCCATGCAGCAACTGAAAATGCTTCAGAGAAAGATTACAGGGGCTCAGTAGGAGTTTCCTGTAATTACTAGGGATGTCAGTGGTTAACCAGTTAACTGTTCGCCTAGCTGGGCTGGAACAGCCCCGTTCCCAATGTGGAAGCCCAGCCAGGCCATCACGCCGCACCACAGATGGGGGACACTCTAGCCCAAGGGATCACATTTAAGTGGTTAGACAGTTAAGTAACGTTTAACTGGTTAACTGACTAAATGGGATTTTACATCCCTAGTAATTACTGCTTATCTGTTGCTCTGGTCTAGGCAATAGAACAAGCACAAGTAGTTTGTCTCTCCTATGTGTCTAATGACTCTCCCCCACAGGTACCACGGAGGAGACAAGAACTGAACTAGAGTCAGGTGGAAAGGAGTAGATTGAAACAATGAGCCTGGTGACACTGCAAAGTAGAGGAGTAAATCAGAAACTGGTTGAGCAATAACAATGGTCTTTCAGTGTGGTTTATACATAATGTTTGAATTAGTTTGCCAAAATGCCCAAGTCCAACTAGAAATATTAAGAAAAAATTTAGTGTGAAAATTGAATTAAGCAGCGAAGCTTGGAAGAGATCGGATGGCAAACAAATACACCTCATGATGTTGGACTACTAACAGTTTCCTGTACTCCCCAAAAGTTTTCTACTTCATTAGAGTCTATTTGATTATAACAAAAATCATAAACAACTGGATTAACTGAATTTTTAAAGGCTTACAAATGTATACAACTGAAACAATGAACACTCAAAATCAATTATATATTTTGGAAATCCAAATACCTATGTACTTGACCAGGATACAATCAGCAGTGGTGGTGATTTTGTTTTTAAATCTTCTCTGGAATTTGGGAAGAGAAGGCTTATAATGTTTTGGGAAGAGATGGAATGTAGTCAAGCAGCTGCATTACAAAGCCCTATTTTAAAGAGCATAAATGAATAAGTATCTCCTTACCCTAAAATGGAATGCATGCCCTCAAGATAGCAAAATGGTTATAAACATTGATGGTTTACCCACAGCACCGTATTGCATTAGCAGCACAATGTGCTCTAGAATTTGTCTTCGATTCAGGATTAAAACATATATCTTTGGTTATGGCTAAACAAGAAGCATGAAACTGCTTTTGAATATTATTGCATATCAGTTTCACATCAGTATTTAGCACTTACAAAAGTTATTTGCTGCAAGTATGGTTTATCATTGTAAACATTATTTGACTTCCTATTCTCAAAGAAAAGATACAGGAATAAAAGAACATAAGAACGTCTATACTCGGTCAAATCGAAGGTCCATCTAGCCCAACATCCTGTCTTCTGATAGTGGTTAATGCCACATGCCCCAGAGGGAATGAACAGAACAGGTAATCATCAAGTGATCTACCCCTTGTCCCTCATTCTTAGCTTCTGACAGAGGCTAGGGACACCATAAGACTCATTAGAGGAGAAAAGCTTAGTGACTTATGCCTCAGTTTCTATCTTCTTTAGCCACAGCTCGACATATGTCTAATTTAGAACCTACATATCTTGTGGCAGAAAAAGTCATCACATAGAGCACCAAGCACAATTTTGAGCCTTAAATATTTGCAGGGTTTTATTAAGTCCTTCACTTTTCTAAGATAAATCAACTGCATTCCATGCACTTCAATGTGGGAAAAATTTTAGATACAAATTCAGAAACAGGATTTTGAATACTTTGGATGGATATTAAAGATTCAAGGACACACTTTGTAAAGGAGGTCTTGCTCAACTTTCTTATCCAAACTATCATTTTCTCCACTATTGTACTGGGCAATAGTTGACTATCACCATTTACTTCATGGCTGTCCTTTTTTCAGTGGTTCCATACTGTATATAAAGTGTTTTGAGAGCCTGTGGAATGGAAGGAATGAAAAAAGCATAAAACTATTTTCCCACTTGAAAATTCTCAACTGCTGCTTGAACTTTTTAACCAAACAGCTTTACTTTGGGAAGTAAAAGTTTAAGTATTCAGATATTAGACTGATGACAGTGAGATAGGCAGCTAATTTTAAAATATACGTACTGAGATGCGAGTCACGTGCAGGACTACTTTCTCTGGGAGTAAAAAAGGAAACATTAGAAATGAATGGCTAAGTAGGTGGTCTTCTGAACTACTGCCTTCCAAGCATCATTGCTCCATGTTTCCTGATAGGCTTCATTAACTCAGGTGTAAAAGGTCAAAAAAGATCAGATTGACCCTTCCTCTCTCTCTCCAGCCTAGCCACTCACATGACTGTCTTTTGGACATGATCTTGAGATCCTATCACCAGCTCAATTTCAATCTTGCAAAAAAAAAAATAGGTTCCTCCTTTTTCTTCTACCCCCATTGCTGTTGCTGACATCATCACCATCCTTCATATCATAGAAGTTTAAAAAAATGCTCCCATAGTCTTTTTTGCTAAGATCTAAAAATAGGTGCAAATGGCTAAAGTGCTGAGACCCCAGACATCACATTGACCAACATCATCTTCTTGCTTCATTGTATCTCCCAGCCTAACCACCTGCTGACTCTTGTCTTGTTGAAGTCCACACTGCTATAATATAATTCTTCTTCCTCCTATCAACTGAACTAAGCCAAGGACCTATAGGGCTTTTCAACCAGGCCAAAGGCAAAACGTAAAAACCCAGCTTGTAAAGTTTTAGTTTATCACTAAGGCATTTAATAATGTGTGTATCAGAAGATAAGGAATGGACTTAATCAAGATTTGTGAAACTGACTCTGGTAAACTAAATATACTAGGAAAGCAGCTCTCATAAATGCAATTAATTATTAGCCAGGAAGGAAAATGGTCTTATTGTTAACTACCAACAAATAGACGCATTCAACTCACAAGGAAAATATATTAATCAAATCACAGAATTTGTTTTTATATTTCTATGTGTAATTAACATGTTATGTACCCAGAACAACATAGTAGTCAATGATAAATAAAGATTACATTTAGAAATTGTTTACTTGTATTAAACTGTCTAACTAAGCAGAAACATGAAGAGCAAGACAGAAACATTCCAGAGGGGAAAAGGCAAACATTAATGCTTAAGTAACATGTCCTTTGAATCAAGCCACAACTGGACATGTCTAAAGTTTTGCAGACTTTTGGACTGCTATAGTCAATCCAATTTATGAAACAGATCACAATCTGTGTACCATTGTGTCAGCCTCACAAAATTGTTGAAATCACGTTGAAGAAAAATAAGAATAGTAGCTTCGAAGTAACAAAGAAATGGTGAAACCCTCATCTACTGAAAACAATCCTTGTGTATGTACAAGTAAAGCTCACATTTACAAGTAAAGTCACATAAAACTGACTGCTACTTCCCACATGGGTCGATAAGATATGTACTCTTCCTTGCTGTAGTAAACTTCAACTTAATCTTTGATTAATAAAGCTAAGCCTAACCATCTGACATAATATCACTGAATTAAATTAAAATCATAACATTCCACACATTGAAATTACTGCTGAATCTTGCCAATTTTTTCCACCATCTTTCAAAAATTCAATACTTCATTTCTATCCTCATGCATAACATTATCTCATACTTGAACTACTGAACTTCGTCTATGACCTATCTGCTTCTCATTTCACGCTACTATTCAATCCAATATTGTATAACTCATTTTCCCCATCTGCACTCACACTATGTCACTCCTCTCTTCAAATCCCTCAAACATTCCCTGAAGTTTTTGAACTGGTCAAATCCTGCACAAAAAATGTACTGCATGACAAACAGATGGCAATGAGTTGAACGTAAGACCTTGCTTTGCTTGTCCAATTAAAGGTCTCGTTTAAAAAGTAAGTAATTCCAGGCACCTCGTATTACCCTTCCACTAACCATTAAATATGTTTATAAATATCTTGATATGACAGTTCTGCCATGAATGTAGGCCTCTGAAAGATTCTACAATGTAGGCAAACTTTGCTTCTGATAAGACTTTTTATACATATACAAAAGTTCTGCTAATAATAAGTGCATATTGTCTGTACAAGCTGAGTTCTAAGTTATTTTTCACAGCCAACTATACTTCCCAAAAAGGGCACAGCTCCATCAAACATATGCAGAGGACTGGAGTTAGGAGACAGATTCTATTTCCAGATATATGCCATGGACCTGCTGTGTGACTTGAAACAAGTAATGCACCTCTCTGTGTCTGTTTACATTTGTAAAATGAGAAAAAAAACGTTTATACTATTTTGTAAAGCATCTTGAGAGCTCAGATAAAAAAAGCACTACAGGCACTAAACAATTATAGTTAAGAAACTGATGTATTTATATGGAATTGGGGCTACTGAAGAGGTTGGGGAACACAGGCAGAATTAACAGTGTTATATAATTTCATGTCAATTCATTTTAATGCCAGAAATCAGACAACACACTCAAGGTAGATTGGATTTAAATCAAATTGATTTAAAATATTATTTAAATTAACAAGTCAGGAAGGCTCAATTTTAATCATGGTTTTTGCATAAAAGTTCATTCTTGTTGGCTGTTTCACCTTCACAACTTAGAGATAGACAAAGGTTTCATTTTTAGAAGGCACATAAATCACTGTTTAAAAAGGTGTAGTATTTTGAAAACTGTTCAGATTAGTTTTACAGCTATATCAGAAAATGATGGTTGTTTGGTTATTTAATTTTCCAAAAGCAATTGAAGCAGATATTTATGAAGCCATTGGGAAGGGAACTATCCCCAATTCAACATCTTAATCATTAATATTTGAAGGGTTTTCTTGCCATCCTATATTAGGAGGAGATAACCAGCAGGCAGACATTTAAATTGTTTTATTAAAACAATGTTATGTATTTTTGATTTTTTTCTTCAATGGCAAACACAATATTTTAACAAAACAAGACTATGAATTTCTGAATTTAAACAGTCAAGTTATTGAAAATCAGGTTTGTTTTAACTAAAATAGTTAAATGAAATATTTAAAAATAAAAAAAAAATTACATCAACTGTGTCAGCCAGGTCAACATGAAAAAATTAAAGAATTAGCTTCTGCAGCTAACTCAGTCATCTTCACCTTCATTTTCCTGTTTTTTCATAACCCAAAAAAGAAAAAATGAGCTTCCCTGCTATTTCAGATACCAAATGATTTTTCAATTTGGAATGAAATAGTGTTAGTCCAAAGGAAAAAAGTATTCTTTCTACACCAACAGAAGAAGCTATTGCTGCTAAAAGTGAGATTAGCACTTAAGCACTTAATTCAGAGACTGTTGAAATGACTGCCACCAATTCACTGGTGGAACTTCTTTAAAACATCACCAGCAAACATATATTTCTTGAACAGTTCACCTTTAGCTCTGAAGTTTATTATTGTTGGCATTATGGAGGGCATCACAGCCAACTCCTCTTCTTTAACAGTAAAAGTTTGATCCTGGTACTGAGCATTGAGAATATTCGCAAGAAAATGAGCTGGCAATAGTGCCCATCCCATTTGTTTGTTAATGCTTGTAAATTAACTCTGGCATTGTATACTACTTTTTAAAAAAAAATCTCACTTATTTTCTTCTAAATTTCAGCAGCATCTGCAATAAAACAGCTGTTTCCCTGCATTTTGTTCAAGGCTACAGAAATGGGCTTCAGAGCACCTCAACATTTGTTCAACATTTCTCTTAAGCCCACTGTTGAGAGTGGCAGTACAAGCTTTTTTTCCCATGGATTTGTTCACAAACTGTCACCATATTAGGCTAGTTCTTGATACAGTGTTCAAAACAGTCCACTACTGAATACCATCACACGTCTTCTGGGAGAATTAGCTTAGTTCTTCTTACTTTTCCCAGAGTGGCTGCTGCAAAGTGGTTGTTACAGAAGTATTTTGCAATTTCAATAACATTAGCCTTTATTTCTGGAACACTGAAGTCTTTGATTAAGAGGCGCATCAATTGAGCACTGCAACCATATGTTATTAGCTTGTAAACTCTGTTCACTCTCTTCTAAATTTCTTTTCATTTTGGATATATTTGCAGCATCGTATGTGACCAAGCTGCATACCTGATTTTTTTTTTTTTTTTTTACAGTTTGTTACAGCTTTTACTGCTACTTCTTGTAAGTATTCTGCTGTATGTATTTTTCATGATGTATCAATTTTTTCTGTATGGAAGACATTCCCTTCTTCTGTTGTCACACAAACCCATATAACAGGATCACTGTGGATATTGCTCCACCCATTAGGATTCAAGTTAATAATTTTACTCTCCAGAGTTTTTGCACACTGCTCAATTTCTCCTTCATATACTTTATCCAGCAATTTATCTGCTACATCTGCTCAGTTGGGTCTTAATGATTGAACCATGTTAATGGAGAAGGGGGTTCTGACTCATGTGAAAAGGAGCATTTGTTGCAAAAACACACCGGGCAATTTTTTCATCAATTGCTTCTTTTTGTAATCTGCTGGTTCTTATCACAAACTTATCTACCAGTTTCTGGTTGAGGGAAGAGATTTTTTTTTTTTTTACATTTTTGCTACAGGTGATACACTCTGGCTATGTGACATCCTTTATGTGCCTGAAACCCTATCATTGGCAGTTAACTCTGAAACTATAGAAAATGACGGTGATGTTGAAGGTAGACAGTCTTCAGAATCCTGTATGGTGAGAATGGGCTCTCCTAAACAAAATAAGTCAAGTGCAGTTATTTAATTATTAATACCATACTGCTCATATAGGATTACTCATTGCATTTGCGGACACTCACTACTACTTTAAAAATGAAATTGTAAAAGGAAGATCTGCCTTTCAGCTATTTATTTTTATGACAACTGCATAAAAAAATGATAGTATCATAGAGTAACAACTATATTTTTTGCTCAAACATGAGATTTCAGGAATAGTCTAGAAGGAAGACAGGTAATCCTTACAAAAGAAGCATGAAATAAAGTTGACCAGCCTGAAGATCCTGCATGTTCAGACATATTCCTTTCATCATCTTCAACACAGATTCCTTCTTGAGATGCTGTTTCATTCAGGCAACCAGGCCATGAATTTCTTTCTTGCACTGTTTGCATTTTGCACACATGCCGGTCTTACACACAGGTAGAGGAACTTCATTAAAATATTCCCAAACTAGGTTTCTTTTATGGCCTCCTGCCATTACAGGTTTTCCCTTCTAGTGAGAGAAAGGTATGGGCAAGTCTCAAATCAATGAAGACTATACTCAGAAAAGTAATAGAGATGTAGCTGTGTTAGTCTGGTCTTGCTGAAACAAAAGAGGACTATGCAGCACTTTAAAGACTAACAGGACCCACTTCCTCAGATCAAATTGTGGAAGAAAATTGGCAATTTACATACATATATACATATATATGGTCATGCCAATTTTCTTCCACAATTTGATCTGAGGAAGTGGGTCTGGTCCACAAAAGCTCATCACCTAATAAACATCTTGTTAGTCTTTAAAGTGCTGCACAGTCCTGTCTTTTGTTACACTCAGAAAGACCTCAAGACTTCTGGAATACGCTGCTCAGACAGTTTCACTTGTTTCTACTGCCTATCCCTCCCTTCCCAAATTTATCTCCAGACTTCTTCTTATGCAGATCTATTCCACCCTCAACCATCTTCTATTCACTGAACTTTTTAAAACTTTGCACTTTTAAGAAGAGGCAAGGAACTGACTCTGTGTACACACATTTGGAGAGGGACAATAGAGTTGAAGCATGTTATATCTCACCTCTACATATTATTGAAACATTTTTGCATGTTATCTCTGGAGACATAAATCCAAAGTTTGAGAACTGCAAAACTTAACATCTTTGATGGTATCTTCTATCTAGACTGAGCACGGAGTCCCATTGGGTGGACAGAAAGATTAACCTAAATAATCTATATATAAGCCTCTGGAACCCCATAAGATTGGGTCCCTAATCCATGAACTATTGGAACTCATTTAGAAAACTTCTCAAACATTACATTAATATATTGTCTCATACTATAGAACTAGAATTGATAATACCTATTCCACAATGAGATATCTTTGAGACATAATCGTGCTATCTTTGAGACATAATCGAGATATCATAATGTGGCTATGTGGCCTACTGTGTGTGGCTAGTTGGCTTGAATAATGTGCTAGCTCACTACAACATTTTCCAAACTGGCTGGACACCTCAGAGCTATAATGTATCTTTAGATAGGTGTTTCCCCCAAAAAGCAATTTATTTAAAAAAAAAACAAATTTAAATAAAAAAATCCATTTTTTTAAAATATTTTTCTCCACACTGATAATAGGGATGTTAAAATGTGTTTATTCAAGTAAATGTGTAATTGCTCAAAATTTCAGGAGTTACATGTTTACACGTGAGGTGGGGGAGACCAGTTCCCACCTGCCCCCACCTCTGATTCAGAGGCAGTGGGGAAGAGGGTGTGCCTGCATGTAACCAAGGAGTACAGGATTGTTCAAAATGGGGCATTTCTGTCGAAAATGCCCCATCTAAGCTGCAGGGTTTTTTTTGAAAAGCCCCGTTTTGAAAAAAGCGGCGGCCATCATTATGCAAATGAAGCACAGGATATTTAAATCCTGGCTTCATTTGCACTTTCAATACATCTAATTTACATCCCTCTGCTGACAGAAGGGTATTATAGTTTAGTCATAGTCTCTCCCTGTACAGGCACTGACACACTATTCAAGTCACCTCTCAAACTTCTACATAAGCTAATCAGACTGAGCTTCTACATAAGCTAATCAGACTGAGCTCTAAGACTCTCTTTGAAAGGCATTTTTCCTGCCAAACGTATTTTTTGTGGCCCTTCCCTGTAGATCAAAATCCTGATTAATCAGTTAACCCTAACCTAACCAGTTAGCCAATTAAGTGGGCTTCCACACTCGCAGCCAGCAGGTTCTTGGCCCTATTACAAGAAGGTGCTTCCTCTACTCTGCCTCTTGGACAGCCTTCAATTTTGTGTCCTCTCAAGTGAATACTTCCAGTTATTAGTTCTCAGTTACTCGGTGTTAAAGATCTGACAATTAAACAGACCAAACTGTCAAGTTTCATCGTTCCCCACAAGGATATGAAATATAACCATGAAAATTGAGCAGCAGTAGAGGCACTGAAACTATATGCCTAAAGACTCAGAAGACTGTAGCATTGCTTTAACCTTGCTTTATATTTTGGAAGTTATCTTTGCAATACAAGGGCATTTTTAAATGAAAGATTAGATGCTTTTTTAAATTAAAAAAAATTCTACAGAAGTTGATTGCATTCAACTGGGAAAGTTTGCAATTACATGCATTTTTAAAATATGGGTTTGCCCATAATACATCACAGCTCTGAAGTCAGATATTTCAAGTGTAAAAACAAGAGCTCTCGAACTTTTTAACCTTTGTTAGTATAAAATGTCCGATTTTCTCTCTGAAGGATCATAAGTTATTATACTTTTAACTTGGAACTGGTCAGCCATAGACATCAAGATAACACTCTTTGAGCACAGGTACTGCTTGTGTCCTGTGCATTTAATACAGCCAGTGAAAGGACCCACAGAGAGAAACAAATGAAGGTGTTGACCTGAGTGCTGCATACTAGAAGCCTGTAGAATTTCCTTGTATTCTTTTTTCCTTTACTAAGGAGAGTCAGAAAACAACCCATCTCCTAGAGCTTGCTAAGAGACAGAGAAGACGAAGAACTCCCCCACACACAAAAGAAAGAAGACACAATCTTTTTATCTCCACTGTGACATATGTGGAGATGGTGAAAGAATTCTTTCCAGATGCTCAGTGAGAAGAATCTGAAGGCTAATCAGTACTCTCAGGGTACGTCTACACTGCAATGTAAGCCCACACTTTAGTCTAGGCTCAAGCCTACCACCTCCAGGTGTATATACTGCAATCATGTCAATGCAGCATTTGAACCAAGAGTCCCACTACTCTGTAGGATTGGAGGGTCCAAACTAGAGTTAAGCCAGGACACAGGGTCCAAGCACTACTGCTTTGCAGTGTAGATACAGCAAGGCTTGACATGGGACCCAGGACCAGCCAGAAGTATCCTACAATTCCACAAAACAATCTCCCTTGTCCTCTCTATCCCAAAAATCTGTAATCCACTGTACTGAAAATGGAAGCCACCCCCAATTTGCATACAGGAGCAGCTCAGGTCAAGGTTAACCCATTCTTTTATGATCATCTACAAGCACTAAAAGGATTTGCAATTAAAAGGAAACTGAACAAGCCTTTAGCAAAGTGAGCTGCTTCCTGGTAATGAGGGGACTGGAGAGGAAGACAGTAAAGTTTTCCCACAACGCAACATAGTCCTAGAACTAGAATGGTCATATTTTCGAGGAAGGCAGTAGAGATTCTGGGACATGGTACTTTGACTTGGGTCTGTGTCCTGCAGCATGGATGTCAGAGCCCTACTTTGAGCACAGGTTAGAAAAGTCTTAACATAGGGTTAAAATACAATGTATACGTTGAACCTCTCTAGTACAGCATCCTTAGGACCCAAGCAGTCCCAAACCAGAGAATTTGCTGAACCACAGGAAGTCAATATTGCCTAGCAATATTACTTCCACTGCTTAGACAACATTTAGGGGTGAATTAGGGCTAAATAACAGCACAGAATACTGAGAGGCAGGGCTGATGGCTGTAAACAAATTTTATGGGGCCACGGGAAACTTGGCCATACCCATGTTAAGTGGACATCTGGCTAACTAAAATCATTCTGGACCATGGATGTTGTTGGACCAGCAAGCCCGGGCTGGAGCAGTTTAACCTGCAGTCAAGTCAATTCCAGAATTCCCTAAAACTGGTCAGCTGAACTTGAGTCCATCTGACCCTGGGCTTTCATTAAAGAGTAGACAAAATTTCAAATATTTAACCAGGAGAGTATGCTTGTGAAGTGATTAAATGCTGGCATAGTGAAACTGAGAAGTAGGCGAATGTATTATGGAAGCAAAGGGTGACAGAGAGGTATGTATTACTGCTGTACATGATTTTCTTCAGAGAAATGTACACAGGAGAGGAAACATCAATACCTTTGCCTGCCATATAAATTTTTTCTTTACTAGTGTTTATATGTGGGAAATGACTGGCACAGCTATTCGGATATAACTATTCCAGTATAATTTAGTTATTGCAGAATAATTCCCAAAGGGGACACTATTCTGTGATAAAAGTGATTTTATTCCAGAGTAATTATTCCATGCTATGACTTTATTTTGGAACAGTATTCACAAGACAGCTATACTAGAATAGCTATGCCCGTCAACTTCCCTGTGTAGGCAAATCTTAGCTATCCAATCACCATTCAATTACTCTATGTCCCAGACTATATATTGTTAGAGAATACTAAAAATAATTCAAAGAACTAAATAAGCTGGTTAAAATTCTGGAAGCAATGAAGAAAGAAGATTAAGGGAGCTGATGAAAACTGGAAGAGCAGGGCCCCACAACGTTAAAACCTTATTGTCATACTAAAAAACTATACTTAGTAAAGATTCACAAAATATTAATAGTAAATCTGTGTAAGCTACAGAAACATCACCTAAAGCCTACCTATTCTAATTATCTTTAAATGTCTCAAGTTTCAAACTTCACATTTTTGGACCTGTCTCTAATGACAAACCCCTGTTAAATATCTATAACTAATGACTCCTCACTGATGGCTAAATTCTTCCCTACACAGGTTACTCCTATATCAAGCAATAGTTTCTCCAGGGATTTCACCTCTGAGTGGCCCAATAATGCTTCTATTACCGAGACAGGATTCGCACAGAAACACACACAGAATGTCAGTCATTCTAGGTCTTATCAAGAAGGTTTCGCAATTGCCCTGACAAAATAATTTAAGACAGGTTGTTGGTAAATACTGGCTTAAAAACCAGGAAAAATAATTACATCAATGTTCAACTAGCATAGAAACTTTTCAAACTTTGGATATATCGATTCAAAATTGAGGCATAGGCTCTGTCTTCCCACTATATCATAGCTACTCTGCTACAGAATGATGTGTGGCCAAGTGGACCAGGACCGGTAGCTCACAATTCTCCATTATTATCATTTTCATAATTTAAGGTTGTTTTTTAACATTTTTCATATAATATAGAAAACTGAAATGGGTCACATGTATAACTTCCTTGAGAAAACACTGAACCAAAATGTAGACATTCCCATGTCCAATTTTATAATTACATATATTACTATGACTAAGAATGTAAAGGAATAGTCACCTAGTTGACTACTTGATAAGCAGGCACTCATTCGGTAGCACTATCAACTACTCGCTCATTTCCCTTTCTCCTTCCTCCCCTCTCCCCCCTCTGCATTTTTAAAGGGAAGCCGGCAGAAGAGGACGCAGGCTGAATCCCTGTTCCTGGGGCTCAAGCTCAAGCACAAACACCCCTCCCTGACCCCCCCCCCCCCGGGCTGCTTTGCATTTTTACAGGGAAGCAGGCAGGAGAGGATGCTGGCTGATCCCAGGTTTCAGCACTAGCACCAGCTTCCCTTTAAAAATGCAGAGCAAAAGCAAGCAGGGTTTGAAGGCGGGGTGATTTGTGCTGAAACCCAGGAACAGGGATTCAGCCAGCGTCCTCTCCTGCTTGCTTCCCTTTAAAAACGCAAAGCGGGAAATTGTGTTGAGACGTGGCATGAGATAGGAGTGAGCCCTGATGCAGCCCTCCCTTAACTAATCAAGCAGTCGATGGAAATTCCATGGACTATTTGATTAGCCAATTAACCTCTACTTAATATCCCAAACTATGACACCCACTGAAATTTCACATTTTTATTTGTACAACCCTAAATTAATCTACAAATCTTCTGCCTCAGGTAACCATAACTTGAATGTATAACTAATCCTAAGTGTAACATGTTACGCATTAATGAATGAGTTTTTAAACAGAAAATGAGATAAAAGTTAACCAGTTTTTCATGATTTTACTTAGTAAAATTCTGCTGTGGTAAATACTATGCCATTCCAAAGTTCTTTCTGCAAGAAGCCATTAACCGCCAGCTGCTAACTGAACTTCTACAGAAACCATGATGACAGGGGCTTCACTGACTATGACTACCCAAAAATAAAATAAATTCTGAATAGGAAGCCTAATCCGAACTAGCTAGTCCGTGCCGCATGTAGCCGCGTGGCACGGGGTCCGAACTAGCCGGCATTTAAAAATGGCGCCGGCCGGCATCATGCAAATGAAGCCCGGGAAATTCAAATCCCGGGCTTCATTTGCAACTCCGAATGACTATGTTACCCCCCTAGTTCGAACTAGGGGGGTAGTGTAGACATACCTTTATAACAAAAACATAGTAGTGGTTATCTATACTACTATTTATATAGAAATAATGGTTCTGCAAGGAGATTTCAGTCTATTTAAGAATGCATTCATACTTGGAATTTCAAATGTGGTAAAACATTAATACATATAGGGTGCACTTGATTTCGTGTTACTGCAGAATTTTTCAACAGTTTGGAGGCAGCAGCACAGGACAGCAGGCAGGCCCCAGTCTGCGCATGGAGCTGGTTTTTAAATCAGTTCCCCTCATGGACCAGCTCTCACCTGCCACCCCATGCTGCTGCCTCCGATAGAGAGATAGCAGTGCAGGATCCCCAGGAGTGGGGTTAGGAGTACTGTGGCTGCTAGCTCTGCCCCCTGGGGACTACTGAATAGTTGTGTAGCCGCTAAAATTTGATGTAAATACATGTCTATTCAATTACATGCTATCTAACAACCCTAGCATAAGCAACATCAAATATATACCATCTCAAACAGCAATCTTATAAAATACAAATATACAAAGCTTAGCTTTTATATACTGTGCATATTTTATAATTGTGTAATTACTTACAACGTATGTAAGTTCTTTGTGAGAATTCACTCCATAAAAGAACTTAAAATAAATCTCTTTGGTATACAAAACTGGGAGTTCAGTTCTCTCAAATATAACAAATAGTAGCTAACAGGCAATTCAAGTTTAAAAGTTTTAAGAGTTTTAAACGTTTAAAGCATTTAAGTACTGTTTTATTCGTCAGTGATTCTGCACCTTCTACATTTTTCACTACTTCCTGTATCTCCCATTTTGCCTCAAATGCGTGAAGATACTCACTTGTGAAAAGAAACAACACACATTAAACAAAATAAGTAAAGACATCTTTCCTATTACAAGATTCTTCTCTGCCCACAAAAGGTACCAGCTTTCTTGATGATAACTCCTTGCTCAAGTTTGTAACAGACCAGAGACAGGTGTGTGCAGCAATATATTACAACAAGTAATTATTGCCACACTTTGCAAGTGTTGAAACCCGCTGTTGCAATATTGGGTATCTGCACTCCAAAAATAAGAGTCATGCAACTCATCATATAAAGTACACACATATAATCCATGCATCCACCCAGAATAAATTATACACAGAGATGATTAATATATATGTGTAATTGCATAAATTAGTAGTTATTTAAAATATTCATCCCTTTTGCTTGGTTTGAAAGCTCACAGTTTAAAAAACTATGCATTGTATTAGCACATTGAAATTTCACAATACAGTGTATTAAGTTCTCAGCATTCATACTTCAATAACCCTTTCAGTAATATATGCTTTTGTGCAAAAGGTGCATCTGTAACGGATACATGAAAGCAAAATATTGTTTTCCTTTACAACAATTTGCATGCAATTCTGGTTGTTCCACTGTTGAAAAACCATAAAGATTACATGTATGGGAACATTGTTATAATGTACTTAGATTTGCAAATGGACATTTTGCAACTAATGCATTAACTGAAGACAGTACTGCAAATATAATGTCTGAAAAACAGGAAACATGTTAATCTGAACAATGATTATCATTCTACAACGCTGAGCAGTATGCATTCTGATAAATACGAGTTTAGTATGTAATATTTTTCATTCAATGCTTATGGCTTTATAAAACTTAGAAATACAGAAATACAGGCTATAACTAGTTATACTTTTTCTAAAAAGATCTCTGCAAATAAATAAAAGCCCAAGAGGATGAACACTATTCCTCCCATTTACTTTGAAATTTACACATGCAAACACCCATCATACAATACCATAATGCACAAATTATACGTATAAATGCACACCTAAATTATCTGAAATTATTGCATTTAAAACATTTTCCATCATTAAGCCCCAGAGTTTACTCTTTACTGAAATTAATGAAGATGGCTCAGTGCTGTTTAACTTGACAGCCTGGTCTACGCTAGAGTTAGTCAATGCAAGGTAGCTTATGCTAGCCTATCAAAGTGTCTACACTAAAATTTTGCTCCTACCAACATAACTGGCCTGCTATGCCAACTTAACTCCACCTCAACGAGACCCACAAGGTCAATGCTGATGTAGTTAGGTCGACAAAATGTCACTGTAGACAAGTATATTGCTTATATCAACTGTTTCTGGCTTTCAAAAGCCATTTCACAATGCCCCACACTGACAGTACACATGCTCCTGGTTAGATAGCACATCACCAAAACAAGGAACAAAGCACAGATATGCACAAGCAATGTAATTACTGCGAGAGATGTATGCTAATAAATTAGGCTGACAATTTTGCAGCGTAGACAGGGCCTAAGACAATACAATATTGCTTCACCTCCAAAAAGTTGTGACCACAAGCCCAAAAGTTACACAGGCAGTCCCCGGGTTATGTGGATCCGACTTACGTCGGATCCCTACTTACGAACGGGGCTTTTCTTGCTGCGGAGGACGCGGGCGGCGGGACTGGTCAGAGGCGCCGTGATCCCGCAGCCCACGTCCTCCACGGCAAGAAAAGCCACTCCGCGTCTCCCTAGTCTGCTGGTGGGGGCCCCCAGCAGACCAGGGAGACGTGGAGCAAAGCCGCGGAGGACACTGGTGGCGGGACCTCAGCGCGTCTGGGCAGTCCCGCCGCCCGCGTCCTCCGCGGCGAGAGAAGCTGCTCCGCGTCTCCCTGGTCTGCTGGGGGGGGGGGGGGGGGGGAACGCAGCTAGTGAGCCCCCCCCCCCCCAGCAGACCAGGCTTTTCTTGCCGACACCTGGGGTAGAGCAGCTGGGGGGCTGCCTGGTTGGTCCCACAGTGCTGAGGTGTGGCGCTGCGGGACCAACCCAGCAGCACTCCAGCTGCTCTGCCCCAGGCGTCTCCAATTCAGCCGCTGCTGGTCAGTTTCAACAGCAGCTGAATCTGGACTCCTGGGACAGAGCAGCTAGGGCGCTGCCGGGTTCGTCCCCGCAGCGCCGCACCTCGGCACTGCGGGGACCAACCTGGCAGCACCCCAGCTGCTCTACCCCAGGTGTCCCCAAGTCAGCTGCTGCTGAAACTGATCAGCGGCTGATTCCAGGAAGCCCGGGGCAAAGCAGCTCTGCCTTGGGCTTCCTGTAGTCAGCTGCTGGTCAGTTTCAGCAGCAGCTGAATTGGGGACACCTGGGGTACCCGACTTACGTACAAATTCAACTTAAGAACAAACCTACAGTCCCTAACTTGTATGTAACCCGGGGACTGCCTGTAGTACAATATATAAGGACTGAAAACATGTTTTTAAATGAAAACGTCTCTTCTAGAGAGCTCTTATCTGTACTCACGCAAACCAAATGAGCCGGAAGTTTTATATCTTCATATTAGATTAACAAAAGAAGCGGGGAAGCACCATTAATCTGCCCTTTATTTGTGTTATCCATTATCTGTCACTTGCAGAGAGCCCTCAGCAGATGTGGGAGATCATCCCTATGCCTCTATGTGTACAGCAGATCAAGAAACAAAGAGCACTCTAAATTCTCAATTTGCTAGTGAGAACATTTCTGGATTCACCAAGCAAAGAATTATGATAAATTCAACCAGGTGCATAAGTAATATGTTCTAATTTTATGAAGTTATTTGGTTTTCACTTAACTTTTATAAAGTGCCATTTGAAAAGGATCACTAATATTCAATTAACTGAAGCAGGAAGGAATCATTAAACTGGAAAACACTAAAAAAAAGTTTATCAAATGTACTGTCATATTCTAAGGAAGAATAAATCACACACAAAAGAGTGATTTGCACCTAAGAAAACAAATTCTTATGCTATATTGTTTCATATTACAATTATATACTTGTATTTCATCCTATTGAAATAAATGTTTAAACATTTACATATCAGATCTCAATTGTCCAAAGAGTTACTTGGATCTATGTGGAGTACTCATATTGGCATCTAGGGAACAACTTAATTGCATGTTTGCAGGGTTAAGGCTGCTAAATAAGGGCTGTTCTCATTGTTTATGCCTTCACAACTTGAGTAATGATGAGAGCCCTAACCCAATGATAGTGGTCTGACTAAAACACTAAGCCATGGGATATAGCCTCACATACATAATATCCAAAAAATTCGTCATGTTCATCAATATGACATCTAGAGAGATCAAACAACTCACTAACAGTACAGGCAGTCCCCGGGTTACGTACAAGATAGGGACTGTAGGTTTGTACTTAAGTCGAATTTGTACTTAAGTCGGAACTGGAGTCCAGATTCAGCCGCTGCTGAAACTGACCAGCGGCTGACTACAGGAAGCCCGAGGCAGAGTTTCTCTGCCCCGGGCTTCCTGGAATCAGCCACTGATCAGTTTCAGCAGTAGCTGAATCTGGATGCCTGGGACAGAGCAGCTGGGGCGCTGCCTGGTAGGTCTCTGCAGCGCCGCACCTCAGCGCTGCGGGGACCAACCGGGCAGCACCTCAGCTGCTCTGCCCCAGGTGTCCCCAAGTCAGCTGCTGCTGAAACTGATCAGCGACTGATTCCAGGAAGCCCGGGGCAGAGAAACTCTGCCTCGGGCTTCCTGTAGTCAGCCGCTGGTCAGTTTCAGCAGCGGCTGACTTGGAGACTCCTGGGGCAGAGCAGCTGAGGTGCTGCCGGGTTGGTCCAGTAGCGCCGAGGAGCGGCGCTGCGGGACCAACCGGCAGTGCCCCAGCTGCTCTACCACAAGCATCCCCGAGAAAGGCCTGGTCTGCTGGGGGGGGGGGGGGCACTAGCTGTGCCCCCCCCCCCCCAGCAGACCATGGAGACGTGGGCAGCGGGACCGAGACGCGCCGAGGTGCCGCTGCCCGGGTCCTCCGCGGCTTTGCTCTGCGTCTCCCTGGTCTGGAGACCAGGGAGACGCGGAGCAAAGCCGCGGGGGGACCGCGGCGCGTCTGGGCGTCCCGCCACCTGCATCCTCCAGGGCGAGAAAAGGCGAGAAAAGCCCCATTCGTAAGTACAGATCCGACCTAAGTCGGATCTGCGTAACTCAGGGACTGCCTGTACTGTATTTTCAATACGATATATCTTTAAAAAATTTAGACCAGTTTTATATTTACAGTACAGTGTGATATCAAGCTATAGTAACATAATATACCTTTACAGAAGTCAAATGTTTTGATACAATTTTAGTTGCTAAGTGCTGCAAACAACTGTTTTATAAAAATATAAACATGAGCACTGAAAAAACACCCAGAGGAAACCAGATCCATAGGCAACTGCCTTCTACTGAAAATATCATACAACTAGTCCTAAATATTCCTACCTCAGGAAATGAAAGTCAGTGTACCCAAAGTGAGTTTAGAAGCAACTAGATGACAAAAGCGGAATACAGTAAAATGACAATAATTGATGTGAATAGTGGAACATTTTCAATTGGACAGTATACTACAACCAAAACACTACAAAATATATGTTTCAGAGAGCTAGCTGTGTTAGTCTGTATCTGCAAAACCGAGGAGTCCTATTGCATCTTATAAACAGATTTATTTCACCTAAGTTTTAGTGGATAAAATCCACTTCTCAGATGCACCTATTACTCACTTATTACTTACTGTCCCAGTAACCTATTACTAAGACACGCACAACAGGAAATATTTATAACCAACTCCACTGGATTGGGAATCAAACACCATATAGGCAACCTTTTTCACAATTATTTTCAGTTTCTTAGCTTTTGCTCATAATAAACACACAACTACACCTTTTAAGGCGTTGATAGTTCTGACTGACCTCCACTGTTTGGTTGATAGAGTCTCCAAGGATTGGCAGACCAAACTTCTCCCTTGTTTCTATGAGTGGGAAGCTCCCTCACTTAGGCCATGGACCTTGATCTAGACTCCCAGAGGTTATGGGAGAGTTGAGCTCTGCAGGCCTGGGGGCTCTTGGTCCCTGTGACCCGCAGTCAGAAAAGTGGGATCAGCCGGCCCAAGGGGCAGGACCTGGCAGCCCCCCAGTCACTGCGTTCGGGAGGTTATTGTAGCTGTCAGAGCGCATCCTCCTCTCCCAGGAGGCCCAGCGTCCCCGGGGAGACGCAGCGCCCCAGCGGTCTGCCCTTCGGCCTCCGCCGGGACCGGCAAGCTGCGCGTGGGGGGACGCCTACAAAACGGGGCTGGCTCCCGAGCCAGGAGCCCAGGCGGGCGCCATACTGGAAACTAAAATGGCTGCCCCGGGGAAGGGAGCTCAGTTCGGGCCGTGACGAGCGGCGCCCTCGCCTGCCCCAGCGCCAATGGACATCACCTCCCCGGCGCACCTCGGACAGGTACCGTCCCGCGCAGGCTGCCTCGGGGACTGGCAAGCGCCACTGGCCACAGCTCCCGCACCTACAGCTCGGCCCACTCGCTCCCCACCCCTAGAGCTCAGCCCCCCGTCACTGGATCCGGTGCCCCAGAGGAGCCGGCCCTCGGCCTCCTACCTGCAGCTCGGCCCGCTCCACCTCCCAGTGCGCCCTCTCCATCTCGAAGCGGGCCCACTCGTGCTGGATGTAGTGCAGGATCCCCGGGATGGTGTAGTGCTGGGGCCGGGACAGCTCCGCGCGGTCCCCCCCGTCCTGGCCCGCCGCTGCCGCCGGGACCTGGGGTTGCTGCCCCCCTCCGGCCCCCACGCAGCCCGCTGCAGGCGACACGTTCATATTCCCTCCTGGCTGCGGCGGCGGCGGCTGTTGCTGCGGTCTCGGAGCGGCCGCCATCCCGCCTCCGACTCCGGGGTGCTCGTCCATTGTTTGCGGGGAGCCCTCCTCCTCCTCCTCCTCCGCGTCCCGCTGGGACAGGGGCGTGGGGGAGCGGCGCTGGCCGGGGGGGGAGGAAGAGGGGGCGGGCCGGGCCCGGGGAGGAGGGGGAGGCTGCGCCGAGCAGTATCCGGGTGTCAGAGCAGCGCCGAGCCGCCACCAGCCGCCATTACAGTCTCCGATCCATCTCACACCCACCCACTGCGGGGAGGGCGGGGGAGCTGCGCGGGGTGTGCCGGGAAACACCCTCCGCCGAGATCGCTGACGTGCGCATGCGCACCAAAGGTTGCGAGCCCAGGAGGAGCCAGGGGGGCGGGACTGTCTGTGTCCAGGACCCGCCCAGGGAGCCCCGAGCCGCTCCTGGCCCAGAGCTAAGTGAGTGACACGATACTAGAGACGAGCGCTGCTGGAGGCCAGTCGCTGGGGCGGGGGCTGCTTCGTCCGGCCTCATTCCGCGGCAGGCGGTTCCCTGCTCCCAGGCTGCCGGGAGGGAGCTGCGACCCGCTGCCGTTTGTTTAGAAGATGTGTCAGCAGCCCGGGGGGCAGGGCCTCATCCTGCCCCTCCCCCCGACACACGCGCGCGCGGGGGCACGGGTCTGCCAGGTTAAAACGGGCTCGGCTCGCAGGCTGCGCCAGCCGCGGATGCCGCACATGGCTGTCGCATTCTTCCAATGCTCCCAGCCCGGGCTGGGGGCCTCCCCGCGGCCAGTTTCGCTCCGGGGTAGGCGAGGTGGTGGCGCTGCCGTTCCGCCCCACCTCCCTCACCCAGAGGCGGCGAGGGGACAAATGTAACCAGGCTCCTGTCGCCTGAAACGCAGAGCAAAAGCACGAACTCTAAGCAAGGTCCCGTTCAGTGCGAGGTTGGGGAAGAAGTTTTGACAATGCCCGTGTCCTTATGTAGCTAAGGGAAACTGGGAGTCCTCCACTTGTTGGCGTTAAAAGTGGATGGTTAGCGAGTCAGAGTGGGTGAGGTAATATCTTTTATTGGCTCCATTGCTGTTGGTGAGAAATGAGCTTTCTCACCAGAGGTCGTCTTCAGATTTGGGAGGCTTACTTCTTGCCACAGCTGTCCTGGTTCTATAGGATAAACTTAAAAAACAACAAATAGTCTGGTAGCACTTTAAAGACGAACAAAACGTAGATTAGTGATAGAAATGTAGCCAAGTGCAGTAGAAACAAACTAATGAAAGCGTATATTGTATTTTAATCTTAGCAGAAATGTCAATTTATTGAAAAGTAAATCTGAGGGTTTTAAATTATTTTTTTAACAATATAAGCTGTTACTTGTCATATAAGGAGACTTTCTTTTGAATAGGCTTATTAAACTGATAATGTGAACATTTTATATGTTTGTCACATTCATGAAGGGACCATGTTTGTTTGGTTGATGTTTTAATTTTTTAAGGCAACTTTTAAAAAATCTCTGAATGATTTGTGATGTGTGAATCAATGAGATGGTTATTTATCTAATTCATTCAGAACTTCTCTTCATGCTAAGGAAATAATTTTAAAATTTACCTACTTGCTACAACTCGGTCAGTTTCACCAGTGATAGCAATATTCAGAGCTTTAGTGTGGGTAAGAGCAGGAGGTGTTGTGAAGTAAGAGGGAGGAGCAAGGCCAGAAAGTGTTCGGGTGAGGAGCACAACAGGGGCAGGAAAAGGCAGGGTGAGGCTGTGACCCCTGAGAGTTAGGGGTGGAGTGGTGAATCCTGAACAGAGTCTCTGTCCAATACGTTAGAAAGTCAGTGCCTATGTTGTGATATACTTCATGTGAAGGGTCAAATATAAAAATATATTGACAGGATTATTTTAGAGACTTAATCTCTACAATTTGAGACAAGTGGAAGGCAGTAAAATCTCAAAACAAGTTTCCACTAATTATCAGTATCAAGTGAAGAGTGGGAAATATTATTGCTCTTTAAAATATGGTTAACTCTGTAGCAATGGCAGCATATAATTTCGAGATCCTGATGGTTTCAGTGTGGTTTCAGTCCATTCACATGTAGTGTTCCTTGGCTGCTAATAAGCGGAGAGTGAGGTTTTTGCTCCTCGCTTCTTCCCTGACTTCCCTATATTAATAGGGATTCCTTGGTTTTGGGATTTTCTTGAAGATCAAGAATTTACAAGTTGAAGGCCATATTTTCCTCCACTAAGGCTACATAGAAGTTACTACAATCCCACAGTTGTTGTAACTCACATAATAGTATTTGAGGAGGGTGATTATGTCAAATTACTATAATTGATAACATTAATAAAGCTGCATGATACTTTACAGAGACTTGATAATGAAGTCCTACTCCCTGGTCAGATTGAAGACTTGCAGGAAAAAAAGGGAGATTATTAATGTGAATGCTCCTTCCTCACTATACATTTACTTGCTTTTGGTAATAAGATCAGAGCCAGATAGGCTGATTTCCTATGAATTCTTAATATACAATCATTTGTATAAACTTATTTGCTCTCACCATTTCATCTGCTTTTTTTTTTTTCTTCCAGATTCTCGCTGCGGTCTTGCCCTTTCTGACCTTTTCCCTTCTACACCCGCTACAACTCATTCTTCCCTCTCATTCATTTAGTGTCTTCTAGACAAGTGTTTCTGAACCTTTTTTAAAGTACCCCCTTTAAAACAAAATAAAATTAGAAGTACCCCTACTACCTACCGTTTTCAGACACACACAATCTTTCTGTACCATTGCAACACATTTGTTTAAACAACTTAATCGTACCTGGGCAGGCGATGACATTTTTGGGTATAAAAAGTACAAAAATAATAAAGCGCTGTAAAACTTACAACAAAAATTCAGTTTTCTCCAAATTTCAGTTGTGTTGAAGTACCCCATCTCCCTCCAGACTTCTCTCAAGTACCCTGAAGGGTACTCGTACCACTGGTTGAGAACACTGCCCTGACACATCTTTATTTTACTTCAGGTAAAATACATCTTTATTTTAACTGTTCAGTTTCCTGCTTTTTCGGTTCCCAAATCATCATGCATGTGTATATGTGCCCACCTAGTACATAATAAAAATACAGCTCTAACTCCAAAATACCATATAACTAAGGTCTTGTTTTCACTACTGGAGATCTCAAAGCTGCATATCATTGGGCAGTGATGCAGCAGGCATTGATTTAGCAGGTCTAGTGAAAAGCTGCTCAATTGACTGCTGAGTGATCTCCAGTTGAGCCCTATACTACACCTCTTTGAGAAGAACCAAGTAAATTGTCTCAGTGCAGTGTGGCACAGCAAAGACACCGCAGTAAATCAATCTTAAACCGTGTTGATTCTAGATATATTATTCACATATCTGAAGTAGCATTACTTTAGTTGATTTATCCCCATAGTGAAGACAAGTATTTTTTAAAAATGGAAGGGGCTAAACCAATCAGATGTTTGTTTTGTGACTCGTACTCCTCAATGATTTATGTACTTCTGGCAAATCTTAGCCTTAGGCAACTAAATATGCATTTAAAAGCCAAACTTTAGATTTTTATGTTTGAAAAACATTGACTTTATTATGTAACAGGTTAATAGGATTTTTGACATACCCATCATCTTACACCATGGCAACAATCTCCCAGTTCCACCTATGCTGCTTGCTTGCAGTTACATGCTAATAGTAAAGTACATGAAGATCTTGGAGAAAGTGGCAGAAATTCAGAGTTGTAAACTTGAGGATCCTAGAATGCATGTACAATGGGAAAGGAAATTCTAAAGTGTCACCCACTTCTCATTACTGTAATTGCCCACAGCAAAGAGAACAGCAGCAATCTATTGAGGTCAAGGAGCACACCAACTCATTCTGAAAACACACACACCAAGAAAGAAAAATGAAAACACATTCCCTAAGCAAATTGAGAATTATTTAAAAGCCTCAATCTGTGCTTGTTCCAGGATTTTCTTTTCTTCGATAACGTGAGTCACAGTGACTGATTATGACCTATTGTTTAGATTGATGTATTACTAGTTAGCCCATAGACCAGCCAAATTTGAGTGTAATTCATTCAAATAAGTACTTACCAGTGCCAGAAGCCCAACAGGACAAGGGATAGAAAAGCAGGTTCCAAAATAAGCAATGCTATTTGGACCAAAACATAATAATTAGAAAACTTGTCTAAAAATAGAAATTTTCATTATTTCAAATTAGCATTTCACATACATGTTATGCCCCCCCCCCCCCCCTTTAAGGTGGTTCCATGGAAGAAGAAACAGACACGCATAAAAAATAAATTGTGGAGAGTCTGTCAGGTAGATTACTGTTGATGTGACTATCTATTGTACAGAAGCCTGCAGTTAAGTACCAATGCAACTTGTATGAGTTAGTGGCAATGCTGTTTTGGGGAAAATACTGTATTTCAGAAATACAATTCTTCACCTAAATAGAATCTCACTGATTTATTGCCTTTGTTTTAAGGTATGGCAACTTTGTTTTAAAAGAAGAATTTTTAGCAATAGAATAATGTAGAAATAAAGATAATGATTTTATGTATTAAAGATAAAGCATGTTTAGTTGAACAGTTGAGAAAGGGATAGACTAAGGAACTTTTTTTTTTTGTGAAGTAGTCTTGTAATGAAGCATTCATGGAGTCTCTTATTTCACAGATAGATCATCTCTTTACATTTTAAGAGCAAGTCCTAAAGAATTGCAAAACTTTGTTTTAGAACATGAAATAACTAGTACTCCTGTTATGAGGCATTTTTATTAATTAAAGGTACCAATTGAAATGATAGTTTTTGCAATGTAAACAATTGTCCAATAGGAACTGAACTGAAACAGACAACTTACTTCAGATAGAATACAGAACAGCTCTCATATGGTTATGTCTTTTATATTACTGAAATGAGCTGGATTTGATCTAGTGATGTAGAAATGGAAGGCTCAAGGCTCTGCATATTATTACTCATCTCTTGACTATCTGATTCCTCATATATAAAATTGTCTTATTACTGAGTCATAGAATTAGCTTAAGCCAAGTTATAAAAACAGGATTAGTCAAAATAAGAATGTATACAGAGGACACAGATATGAATATGTAAGAATCACATTGTAAGAAATGCATTCACCTACATGAGTAGCTTGGCAACTACATTAAAAAATTGGTAAGGCTAAAAAGATGTATGATCCAAAACATTGTTGTATTACTAGATCTTAGATTATATAAAAAGCATAATATTTTGTCCATATAAAGATATAGTAGTTTTAAGATCTGCCTCTTCTCACAAGGATTATATAGATAAGAGGTCAGATTAGTGAAGAAACAGGATTAAGGCCTGACTGCAATAGGATCTACATTTGCAGTTACTTTATATATCTATATATGCGTGTGCATTTTATATTGCTTTGTTGATAACTCAGCAGACAATAATAAACAAACTCAGCAGACGATAATTACCTAAGCTTCCTCCTTTGGCTTGGATGTCCCTAGAGTTTCCATCTAGAGTCTAGGCCCTCCTCTGTCCTAATTGCCTCCTTCCTTTTTCCCAAAGAGATCACTCAAAAAGGCTGTGTGGAGTTGAGAAGCTGCATGTGTCACAGAACTTCAGATACCTCATTTAGGATTCTAAACAGGGAAGGTCAGCAAAAGAGGCCTGCTGCCCCAGCATAAACAGATTATGCAGTGTTTACATGGGTTGAAAAGATTGGCAGGTTTTCACTGGTTTGTCATCACCACTAGTGAAATCTTTCTGTAGAATTTTCAGTAATTTACACGGTTTCCTTTTTATACCATTGACCTTTTTTTCCTATTAAGGGTATTTCATAAGCTTGTGCAGATTAGGGAAGAGCTTTGTAGAATAGCTACTATAAAAGTCATGCTGTCCAAGGGGGACAAGTAAGTGTGGGAGGCAATATAAAGGAGGAGGCCTCTTGAAATTTGAATCATCTGGGGAACATCCACAAGTTTAAGTGATGCAACTCCCAGCCTTGTCAATTGGGATGGAGTGAAATGACATGCTCCTGCATATTCCTTTTCTCCCCTGTACTTCAGTTGAAAGAGATCTGGTTTGGGAAGATATGGCTGTGTCTTGTTCAGAGGGTACTAAAGATAATGAGATTGTGAAGCCTGTGGTCTCAGGTATTAGGTGATATTTCTATCTAAGGATAATATTTATACAGCTCTTGTTAAAGAATTCAGTCATTAAACGAGTATTGTTGTTGTTTTCTTTTTTGAAGTGATGTAACCCTGCTGTGGACATTGTTTCTGAAATAGGTAGTGTACTGTGTTGGCCATTTGATTTATTGAATGTACCGTGCATGTGCCCAAGTCTAATTTCCTGACTTTAGTAGCTTGTGTTTCATGATTTTTTGAGTATCTATTAAATTATTTAGATCACATGGTGATGTTTTAAAGATATGAAATATTCCTAGAAACTTCCCACACTATAATTAAAGCGTTTGTCTGATGGACAACATCAAAATTAATATTAATATTTCTAAATCTTTTCAACTCCTGCCAGCTATTTATTTCAGCACTTTATATATCAACCTTGTGATTCACAAATGCATACTTCTCAGGTTATAAATGTTGCATAGATATATAATTACATAGCTGTAGATAGGTCATTAATCTTCTCTTATTAGGGGATGACTTCTCACTCCAGATTTTATGACCTCATTCCCTGCACACTAACCAGTAAAGATAAATTTCATATAGAAACCTAAATTGCAGTGTCTAAGGAATTACTCAGACTACACTAAGGATAATGAAATTACCTTCCTGCAATATGGGTGACCTTAATACTTATAAGTGGCATTGCTGTCAAGAAATAATTAGGTTATATCTATCAATCATAGATAAAAGTCTGTATCCTCAGAGTTATGGCATATGTGGATATACTGTCCATGTTTAATACAGTTTGCTTTAAATTTATTTAATGTGTTTAGTGGTTATTGAGATTAATCTCTTTGTGTGCAAAGCTGAATTGGCTACATAGAGACTTCTTCTCCTAACTGTGAATATTTAAAAAAAAACAAACAAAAAAAAAAACACCAAGAACATAGAGATACCCATGCCAGTGGGGCTAAACCCGCACATTCCTTCACTAAGAACAACTTAATCATAATACAAAAAATCTCCTCCTTTTTCTGCTTGTCTTTTTCACAGGCGTACTATTGCTTGTTGTTTTTGGGGTGCTTAGATACAGTGATAACTATGTAAAGTATATTGATATATTCACAATACTAGTAACGTTGCCCTTTACTGTGGATAATAGCTATTTTCCATTTCTTTTATTTTGGATTAACAAGGATGAGGATGGTAATTGTCACATAGCTGCAGTCAGTATCAAAGTTCTGAAATCATGACCCAGTTTTACAATCTTTATTCACAAGGAGTAGAACTATGCATGTAATTGTAGATTAAAATGGGATTATTTGCTTGAGTGATCACTACTCCGATGGAATAATGGTTACAGAACCAGTACCTGAATTTGTAATTAATCTTGGAAACAATACTAACACAGGTTCGTACAGAAGCTTCATCAGAATAATTTAAGAATCCACGGAGTACTTAAAATACTGTAATCTAGGAAATTGCTAATGTAATCTGAAAAATAATAGACACGCAGCAGCATTGTAAGTGTCAATCAGCATTTTAGTTATATACAGTGGAAGAGATTCTCACTCTGGCTATAGAGGATGCCTCTGCAATGGCAAACAGGAAGGCTGTGTCTACATTAGCATCCCTTTTCCGGAAAGGAGTGCCAATGTAGACTTTGGAATAGGCAAATCCGCAGGGGATTTAAATATCCCCCACGGCATATGCATTAACATGGCTGCCGCTTTTTTCCGGCTTGGAGATAAGCCGGAGAAAAGCGCCAGTCTAGACGTGATTCTCCGGAAAATAAAGCCTTTTCCGGAGGATCTCTTATTCCTACTTTCAAGTGTAGTGGATACATAATCAGAATGTTGGTGGTAACTATCAATATAATTTTTTATATATATTTAATATATGAGAGAGAGAGAGCACACACCATGTATTGGTGGCTGCTGTTCCACAAGTCTGAGCCTAGCTCCCCATTCTAAACTGGTTCTTAGGGTCTCTGCCACATCATGATGTCTCTTATTAAAGTTATGGTTCTGCTGCTTTTTTGTCATGGTAGCGGGGTGGCCAGACCTGACCTGTGTGGGACTTCAATGCCATGCACCAGGTCACAACGCTTAGAGCCAGAAGCCCTGATGAGTAATGGGTAGACACACTCTCCAAATCCCCCTGCCCCCACTTCTCTCACCCTCTGCAACAGGTCAGGATTAGAGTTGTGAATGCCAGGGCAAACTGGTGCATATACCGTATTTTCTGGCGTATAAGACGACTTTTGATGCTAAAAAACATCCCCCAAAAATCGGGGGTTGTCTTATACGTAGGGTATACAGGCGGCGGGGCATCCCAGGCGCGCCTGGGCTGCCCTGCCACCCGAGCCCCTCCGCGGCTTTTCCTGAGGCTTTGCAAAGCCGCGGAGGGGCTCCGGTGGTGGGGCAGCCCAGGCGGCGGGGTGCTGCGCTTCTGAGGCTTTGCTCTGGCAAAGCCTCAGAGGCGCGGGACCCCGCCGCTGCTGCGACTTTGCTCCCGGTGCCTCTGGTCTGCTGGGGACCGTCTCCAGCAGACCAGGGACACTGGGAGCAAAGCCGGGGAGGCGGAGGGGTGCTGGGGTATAAGACGAAAACCTATCTTTTAACTAAAAAATTAGGGGGTCGTCTTATACGCCCAGTAGCCTTGTACGCCGGAAAATACGGTATGTAATGGCAAGTCATAAAAAAGACAAAGTAGTTGGTGGGTTGTCTTAGTATTGTTTCCCAAAGATTTTACTATTAGGGATGTAAGCGACTAGTCAACCAGTTGACTATCCAATAAGCTAAAGCTTATAAGATGGTTGACTAGTCCCTCAACTAGTCATTTCTTCTGCCCTTTGCTGCCTCTAACCATTGCTGGGGGGAGCTGACTTAAAAGCTGGTTCCCCCAGCACCATCTCTGCAGGGGGTAGCAGGGACCAGGCACGAGCTGGGAATCAGCTAATGAATACGTTTCAAAGGCTGAAGCACAGCAGGGGAACCCAGCTGTCATGGCTCCTTCCCCACTCTGGCACAATAAATGCAGGACTGGGGGCCAGCAAAAGTACCCCAAACCTTATCTACCAGGCTTTGGTATAAAACTTCCCCCTAAAATCTTAACAACCTAGATTTTGGGGATAAAATCTCTGCTGCCACTACCCAAATATTAATAAAGCAACCAGGGAGAGACTACTTGGGAAATCTCATCCCTAAAGTACAAACTAGGACACACAAATTAACCACTATCAGGTTAATAAAAAGAAAAGAGAGAGAACTTTTATCATCACCACAATATTCCTGTTGCAAGCGTAATGACTAGCTGGAACAGTAACAAAATAATATACTCACAGAGGAGAAATTTACCATGGGCCAGGAACTTAGTTACAAAGGAGAGCAAAACCCATTTTTAAATGCACAGACCAGATCCCATTTCCCAAACAATAAAACCTAAGGCATTTATCTAAACTTTATCCTACTTACAGATGTGAAGAGTATTTTCTTAGAGGGAGACATCCTGTCCCCTTCAATAGCTGGAGAGAAACTACACCCAGAGACAAAGGAGGGAAACCCAAAAATTCCTTTGTCCTAGTTTGAGATTCCTACCTACATTCCTATTGTCTAACTCTACCTGAGTTAGGTATAATTCATCCCTTAATCCCCATGCTGCTGGCTGACCCTCATGATCATGACACCAGCACAAGCCAGGAATTAGCTGGCCTGATTCACACCAGGTCCCCCCAGCTGCGCACCAGTCATCAGGCTCTTAATACATTTAAAAGGTAGAGCCGCAGTGGGGGTTAGTCAATACTCACTAATAGATTAAATAAATGAAATTAGTTGATTAAATGAAATGTAACATCCCTATACACTACCAGACCATCACACCAATGAGGTGAAATGTTGCTATGCTCCTGTCACCTAAGCCCCCACTACTCAATATCTACAGTCATAGAGTGACATGTTTGGAAGAGTCCAGGAGCAGAAGAACCATCTGTTCCGTGCTTTCCTGTGCTCCAAAGTTGTTCCTGCATAGGCATAGACTCAGTTATTAGCCAGAGTTTGACCCAAAGTATCCAGCATGCACAGAATGCAGAGGAAAATACTGGCCTATATTTATATTTTCTAATAATTAAAATCCTTTAACATACAAATGTTGATTTATGATACTGTACTGCAAAGAAAAAGGATAGCACCTATGTATATGGTTTATACTTTTAAGAGCAATTTCCCAGAAGTAAAGAACATTTACTAAGCATTTTCAAAGTAATTTGGTTGAGGAAAAAATACAGCATATCAGTGAACTGCACAAATACTAAACTCAGACTAATCCTACATAGGCTTTGATGATCCTAGACATTAACATACTAATTCTTACATTAAGTTTTCTTAGCCTATTTCTCTTCCATACTAGTACAATTATATTTGCCTTTACAGCAAAAATCTGAAAAAATCTAGTTTGAGATTTTTGGTGTTATTGCACAGTAGAAAAATCTTGGTAGGGCTTCTAATTGTTCAATAGTTTCATGCAATAGTGAGTTCAAATTAAAAACATCAACAAGATAGGAAAGATGGACTTGATTTCTTCTTTCTTACGTCAGTTGTACAATGACATCAAACCCAGTTAATATAAAAGTCAAAACCAACTAAATGCTTATTCAAAAGTGTTATAACACTCCCATGTGTCTTCTGTTGTTTTTCTTCAGAAATACAGTTTCCGCTTACCTACATCTTGTAACAGACTATTTCTCAGCTGACCAGAAAAATGATAAAGTTTTTTCTCATGGTGAACAAACAAGGCCAAACAAGACTCTCCAGGTATTATGAACATGTGGAAATTCCTAAGCGGACAATGCTAGAAGCTGAAGTAATCAAAAATTGCCTTTCCCGTTCAAAAGAGCAAGTATGTTTGTTTGTGTGTCTGTTTGTTTTGGTTTTTCTTCTGATCGAAATTGAACCAAAAAAAGGAATATTACATGGTGAACTACATTCAAGAAATATTAGAATGTTGTGTGCGAGGTGAGGTGTTCCTGCCAATGTATTTCTTGACATGAATGATCATACGGAAATCTGTGTTCTTTTTCACTACAGTTAGTTTATTGTAAATGTAGTGCAAGAACCAGCTTCTCTCAAGAATGACATTTCCTTTCCAGACATTCTATAGAAATTGACATATACTACATAATAGAAACAAAACTAGCATTAAAGAGAAGTGCAAGAATTTCTCTGTATTCCTGAAATATTTTGGCCACACAGCCTCTCTCAAGGTCAAATGACTAAAAAAATGGTGTGGCTTATCCAACTCCAAAGTTAAGAAAACGATTGTGTTTTCACTTCTAGGACTTCAATTACTTTGGGGATTTTTAAATATCTTCCCTTTTACCGAATACAAAAGTCTCTCTTTTTTTTTTACAGAGATATTGGAGAATTCTAGACCTGTTGTACAAGTGTAGAGGGCTTGTTTGAGCCAGTACTCCTACTCATGAGTCAGTACAGGGTAGTGACAGGGTTCCTGTACTTTTGTTAGCTCTGTATTGGATTATTCTGTATGTTTTATATTCTACTGTGTGCAAAGAACACTCAAAGGCTTCAACTAGTGTAGAAATTCTGTCCACTCAGCATAGTGGTACTTCTCTCAGGCTGTGTCTACACTGCAGGGTTTTTTCAAAAAAGTAGCCTTTTTTTGAAAACTTCACCTGCATTTAGACTACAGCCACGTTCTTTCGAAATTAAATCGAAAGAACACAGCTTTTCTTTCGATGGCGGTAATCCTCATTTCACAAGGAATAACGCCTTTTTTTGAAAGTGTTCTTTTGAAAAAAGGCGTTCTTGAATGCAAACAGGGCTTTTTCGAAACAGAGCATCCAGACTGTCTGGTGCTCTCTTTCGAAAAAGCGGCTCACTTTTTCGAAAGAAGAGGTTGCAGTCTAGAGGTAGCCTCAGGGAAATCATTGAACATGTGATCTGCAGCCTGCACTGACAGCCTATTTTTGGGTGCAACTGAAGGTGTTAGTTCTGATGTGTAAAGCATGAAATAGTCTGGATGGAATCCTGCCTGGCCCTGTTGAAGCAATGGGAGTTTTGCCACTGACTGCAGTAGAGCTAGTCATCAAGCCCTGGCTACGTCATAGTTCTTCTCTCTCATTTATATGTTACTAGAAGATTTACTCAGTGTTGCTCAGGTCCTTAACTCAATTAGTTTTTGGAAAATAAAATTAAAATACACATGCTTCATTGAAATCATAGGTCTGGGGTAGAGCTGCCCTGGGGAGAGAGGACTACCCTAACTGCCTCTTACTGCAGCAGCTTGGGGCCAAGTGAAAAGGGCCTCTCCATGGCCGCTGCAACTGTAGCAGCACAGCTGGAGGAGAGGTGCATGTCACCTGGCGGGGGCAGATCCAGGTTAGTCTGCCCTCTGTGCTCTCCAGAGTGAGGAATTCAGCAAACTGTGCATTTTTCCCTCGTCCCCTGATGAAGGGAAGCAGCAAGCAATGTTCTTGTGTGAATTGGGGCAGGGAAGAGGGAAGCTTCAGCCTCCTTGCCTTGCCCACCCTCACTGGAGGCACCTAGGAGGTGGGAGGCTCAAGGATGGAGCAGTTCCATATGGACTTAGGGGTGCATCCCCAGCCACCTGCTTTCACATGCCTGGTGATTGTCTCTTTTCTGTTTAGTTTTGAGGGGGAAAAATCCCATTCCAGGCACATCCCATTGTCCAGACACAATCACACCCTTACCTTACTTTAAGTTATTATAAGAGGAAGCTGTATACCAAATTTGGTGGTCCAAGCTCTTCATGTTTAGCAGGAATTCTTGAACAGACAGAATTCATGTACAAATGCTCTCAAATATATAGTAGACTATAGGAACTGAGACCAGCTGAAATGCTTTGACCTACAAGCACCCCTAGTTAAATGTGGGATGGGTTGCAGGCAGCACATAAGAAATATGAAGCAGAATCTCTTAATCTCCCTTGCCTAGTTATTGTCACCTGACCCTGCACATTGAACTATATGTAAAAGAAATTATCACAGCTCTGCCAAGTAGTAATGTCAGCCACAAGGATTCAGAAATCATGAATCAGACCCTAAAAATCATAAGAGTATCTTAAGTCATAAAATTCTAAAAAGCAAACTTGAGGTTTTATTTGCCTTCTGGTTTCTGAGCATTTGAGTTTCAGATCTGCAACCACAAGGGTTATAAAGGTATCTATATTTTTAAAAAAAGAAAGCTGGGATATACAGCCGGTCCCTGACTTACGAACGAGTTACATGCCAAGCACTTGGTCATAACTCGATCTGTTTGTAAGTTGGACCCAATTCATTTCAATGGGACCATGCTGTTCGTAAGCGCAGATTGCATTCGTAACTCAGGGCTGCGCTTAATGGGAGGTTGTTCGTAAGGACAAATGGTCATAAATCTATGTTTTTGTACCTCAGACTGGCTGTACATGCAATTACATGGCTCCAAGAGTTGAGGCTTAAAGGAAAAAGTTAAATATTTCAAGACTCACAATAAAGTGACATGATTTGACAATACTGCACAGTGGGCAGGGCTTTGCAGATCCATTTCCTATCAAGGGAGAAATCAGTTACATGGAATGTGGGTTTATTTTTACTGCCCGCCCTTATTTATTTTACACTCTGTATACCAGTACTAGAACACAGATGGCCAGACATCACACTGGCAATCCTCTCTTTCCAGAATCTCAGCAAAGGCACCATTGCCCAGTTTTGAAAATAATTTTGCCACAATAATTAATCTCTCCTTAATTAGAGAGATTAAGGTTGAGAGCAAACTCTACTGCTTTTTACAATAGATCTCAAATTAATAATAATCAACATTTAAAAAAAGTTTAACATTGCTCACCTTTGAAGAAGAAGGGTCTTGTGACACTGTGTAACACCACCAGCTGGGGACTCATGCCTTAACAACATATAAATGAAGAAATGATGTTTTTCTGCCCTCCGCACCCATAAATTGAAAGAAAGAAAGCAAGAAATGGAAACACATTGCCCTAACATCATTCATAAACTAGATATAACTTTCTACCTAACAATGATTTTTTCCTGTCGTCTTTGAAATCTTTTTTGTGTGGAGAGGTAAGTGAAAAGAAAAGGGATGCTCAACTGATCGGGATGCTGTTGAATCGTGAGCAAATCATTCTAGCATTGTGTCCCTCAAGTTTTCCCCATGTATAGAGTGTGAATAAAACTCTCCTTGATGTAAAGTGATTTGAGAGCCACAGGTGAAAGGCCCTAATAACTCATTGATTTTTCTTCACTTCAGGAAGGACATTATGGGGTGAAGACTGAGAAACCCTTTGTACTTTGTGAACCTGATTTTTTCCTCCTTGAAACCAGTGTAAATCAGTGAAGTTAACAAGTTACATACATGAAACTTCTGTAAATGAGAGATGAGGCCCTGTGTGTATACATTACAGTATATTTAATAAATACTAGCGATGTTAAAATGTTAATTTCAGCAGTTACATGTTTATAAAAATATTCAGTGATTACACATTTACACTGGTGGGAGGGACTCTGCAAGTATTGGCTCCCAAGGAGCCGCCTCCCCCCACGCTGCTGCCTCTGTATCACCATGAAGGTTAACAGATAAACCTAGACTGATGGGTTAACCATTTACATATTTGCACATCCCTAATAATACATAGTGTCTAGTAACAACTTACGACTAATGTGGTAGTTAATGTTTAACTATTTGTGTTTTTATCTAGTGCTCTTTCATTGAGTATAAGGATTTTAAGCTGGTGTATCGACAATATGCAGCCCTTTTCATAGTGGTTGGAATCAATGAAACAGAGGTAAGACATTACATTTAATCGGTGGGGAAAAAAGTAAGCACAATGTGATTTAAATTGATCTTTGACTGTATTGCTGTAGGCAGTAGGGGCCATCCCTCTGCATCGACCTCTGAGGGAGGCCATACCTCTTCACAGTACTCTCAGAACAAAGAAAGGGGAGGGGAATTAGCATTTTTGAATGGGCCCCAGCCTTCAAGCAGGGAGGGACCACAAACAAGGCTCTGGCCTGTACTCAGGCATAGCTGGAGCCACAATCACTGATTATGGTAGGAGTGGGCAAGAAATGCCCTGTGGACCGGATCTGGCCTACCAAGCCTTTTGATCCAGTCTACAGCCACCCCACTGGGACCCCCAGGCAGATTTTCTACCTGCTGCAGTCTCAGGCTGCTCAAAATGGCTTGCTGACACCCCTTGCAGGGCAGAGACTTCAAGCACTGCCCCTATTCCTAGCCCAATCATCGCAGCTCCTATTGGCTGGAAACCAGCCAAAGGGAGCTGCAATGATTGGGCCGGGGTGGGAGCAGCACCTTCCCCATCCAGAGAGCAAAAAGGCACATGGAGTGAGCAAGCTGCCATTTTGAGCAGCCTGAGACAGTGGCAAGCAAAGAGCCTGCCTCCATATCCTGCTGGGCTGTTGGCTGGGAGCCACCTATATAAGCACCTCCCAGCCAAAGCCTGCCTCTAGTACCCACCCCCTCTCATATTCCAACTCCCTGCCCCAGTCACCACCCCATCCTGCCCAAGGTCATCATGCAAACCCTCTGCACCCACCTTCCCCCAGGTCACAACTCCCTTTCAGACCTTGCACCCCTTCCTACTTTCCTCTACCAGGTCGGAGCCCTATCCTGCACCCATACCGCCCCCCCAAATCCTGCACCCCAATCCCCTGTCCCAGGACACAATCCCTTCCCTTCACCTAAATTCCCTCTGACCCTACACTCTCTTGTACCCCAATCCCCTAAGCCAAGCTCCCTTCTGCACCCCAACTCCACCCCAGACCCTGCAGCCCCCTCCATAGAAAAGTACAGCCCTTAATCAATTGCTAAAATCTTCCCTCCTGCCCCCCTCACAAATTATTGTCCATCCTTGGCCTATAGGGTCTAGAAGGGGTTTCTGAGGAGCACAGGTTTCATGGACTAAGGAGGAGGAGTACTGCTACCAGTCTAGGACCCTAATAATAATAATAATAATGGCAGAGTGTTCCACCACTGAATCACTGGGGAGCTCCGTCTGCAACACATTGACCTTCTATCAGACCAGCTCTTAACCAAACTGTTGTCTAGCTTCCTTAGGCAGAATGTCAGGGGTCTCAGGAAGCTCAGGCAGGCCCTTGAGTGCCTTGGTTCTTCTTGGCATCCCACTCCAGCAGCAGGGAAGACTCACCTGTCTCTCTCAGCAACTCAGTCCTCAACCCCAACTGAGCTGTTGCGCCAGCCTTTTATACTGTTCCACTCCTCCACTTCCAGTGTGCAGGATATGGTCCTCCTGGCTCCACCAACTAGGCAGCTTGTGGCATTCCCTCTGCATCTGTCTTTGAGGGAGGCTATACATCCTCACTACAGCCTTGTATTCCATCTTTCCACAATGCAGTTTCACAATTTCTGTTAAATTTCAAGATGTCATTCTATCAAACACCCTTATTTCTATCACCTAAAAAGTGGTGTGTAGGAAAAGTAGTAGTTTCTTTGTATTTCACGTGACTGTTTCCTGATAAGATACTAATATTACCTTGCAAACAGAGTTGGGGTTTCACAAGAGATATCAGCATCATTACAGACAAGCCAGATACCTAGACTAAGATGCCTTTCTGACCACTCATTGTGCTAGATTTTACTGGGGTTAGAAATGGGTCCAGAAAAGCAAGCAGCTGCCATTAGTGTTCATACTTTGTACAGATCGAGTGCTGCTGGAAACGAATACAAAAGCTTGTAACATAAAAGGATATTAGCTACTCATTGCTGTAATGGAAGAGTGGGGAACCTTTTTTGGGTCAGGGGCCGCTGACCCACAGAAAAATCACTCGGGAACGGCACACAAGTGAGGGGGGGGGGGAACCCTCAAACCCTCACTGATGTGGTACCCCAACTGAGGAGACATTCCCATTGCACACTAGAGACTAGGGGGGCCCAGCCTAGTAGATTTTGTATTCTCTAGCCTAGCTATGGGGTTGATGGGGGGAGGGGGAGAGAAGAGGTGCAGCTGGAGCACCAGTGCGGACTCCCCAGTGGGGGAGGGGTATGGTCCCTGAGCATCAGGGGCTGGATTCAAGCAAGCTGGAAGGCCACATATGGGCCACAGGCCTCAAGTGCTCCACCCCTGCTGTAATGATTTCTAGGTCAGTCAGAGTTGTACTGACATACTACCTATGCATGTGGTTTGGCTTAGATATAGCATATAATAATGATATATCTACAGGTACTACTAAGAGAGCCTAAGGTAGTATATTTATTTGTGCTACTCGCTGAATTATTTTCTGTCTGCATTTCAAAAAAACACACCTCACATTAAAATAACATGAATGAATTGCATGTTTATCCATTAATTTAATATTTAACTTGCTTTCCATTTATATTTCAGAATGAGATGGCTGTATATGAGCTAATTCATAATTTTGTGGAGGTTTTGGACAGATATTTCAGCAGAGTGGTGAGTGAGCCATGGAATCCAGTGCAAAACATTGCTGTGTCTTCACTACTGTTTGAATCTGTAAGCTAACACAGGTTAGCTTTTCTCCCTTTTTGCATTGTAGACATAGGGTATGTCTACACTACCCCGCTAGTTCGAACTAGCGGGGTAATGAACTAGCGGGGTAATGTAGGCATACCGCACTTGCAAATGAAGCCTGGGATTTGAATTTCCCGGGCTTCATTTGCATAAGCGGGGAGCTGCCATTTTTAAAAGCCCGCTGGTTCGAACCCCGTGCAGCGCGGCTACACGGGGCTCGAATTAGGTAGTTCGGACTAGGCTTCCTATTCCGAACTACCAGTACACCTCGTGGAACTAGGCTGTGTCTAGACTGCATCCCTTTTCTGTAAAAGGGATGTAAATTAGACTAGGTGTACCGGTAGTTCGGATTAGGAAGCCTAGTCCAAACTACCTAATTCGAGCCCCGTGTAGCCGCGCTGCACGGGGTTCAAACCAGCGGGGTTTTAAAAATGGCGGCTCCCCGCTTATGCAAATGAAGCCTGGGAAATTCAAATCCCGGGCTTCATTTGCTAGTGCATATGCCTACATTACCCTCCTAGTTCGAACTAGTGGGGTAGTGTAGACATACCCATACTGTATAAGGATAGAGAAATCACATAGCATACCATTGTTGTATTTTCAGAGCATATTACATTAGAATAAGTATCAGGTCACTGTATAATAGGCTTGTAAGTCCAACTAAAGGTTGTGGTGGAAACCAGAGCCAAGGGAATAAATCTGTACTGTATTAAATTACCAGTAAGTCTGAGTATTTACAGAATTCTAGCAGCACTGTTAACTTGTGATGGTGACAACATAAGAGAAAAGCAACCACTATTAAAAAATAGTGGGAAAGAAAAGAACATCTGTCTTGCTCTAGAGGGACATTTTGTCAAATTTGTATTTTTAGATTTATGATTTTAAATATTCTTGCATGTGCTATGTTGTTGTCAGGGAATTTCTATTTTTAAATTCAGTTATTAGACTTTATGCTGCTGTACCACAGAACTTTTACAGAATCAGGAGCAGTTTTATCAAGGTTGCCTATGGGATTTGCCATTGTCATTTCCCCTTGATTTTGATGCTAGCTACACAACTATAATCAGGCACACTGGATTGGAATGTATGCCTCTGGGTGCCTAGTGACTTTTTGTAGGGAAAAAAAATCTTAAGTATTAATTTAATTGATCATTCTCTTGGGCTGTGTCTAGACTGCATCCCTTTTCCGTAAAAGGGATGCAAATTAGACACATAGCAATTGCAAATGAAGCGGGGATTTAAATCCCCCCCCACTTCATTTGCATAAACATGGCTGCTGCTCTTTTCTGGCTCGGAGCTTTGCCGGAAAAAAGTGCCAGTCTAGATGGGGATCTTTTGGAAAATAAAACCTTTTCCGAAAGATCCCTTATTCCTCTTTAAAAATAAATAAATAAATAAAGAATCTTTCGTAAAAGGCTTTATTTTCCGAAAGATCCCCATCTAGACTGGCGCTTTTTTCCGGCAAAGCTCCGAGCCAGAAAAAAGCGGCAGCCATGTTTATGCAAATGAAGCGGGGGGGATTTAAATCCCCGCTTCATTTGCAATTGCGATGTGTCTAATTTACATCCCTTTTACAGAAAAGGGATGCAGTCTAGACACAGCCTTAAAGTTCAATTTTTGTGATACACAAAAAGCTTTTAAATTGGGATGTCAAACTCAGTCAGTGGAGAGGGCTGAATTATGTTTTTCTTTAGGGTCCATAAATCAGAGCTCTGAGTGTCTGCCATATGATATCGTGAATCCACAGCAAACCTCGCACTATGTCAGTGGACAGTTGAATAAAAATCAGGAGTAGAATATTGGACCCTGACCCAGGCATAAGGAAACACAAGCCATGTCTACACTACAAAGTTAAATCAGAAAAAATGAAATTTGCATATTGCAAATTGCCTATCTTTTTACAATTTACTTCTACAAGAGGCTTTTCTGAAATTTGGCCCATCTACACAGGGCCAGATTTTGGAAAAACTTTTGGAACATCCCTTTTTCCTTGTAAAATAAGGTTTACAGGGATGCCACAAGAACACATCTGCTTTTCTGACTTCTTTTCCAGAAAAGCGGACGCATTCCTTGGACCTCTGGTATCCCAGAAAAGCTCTGCAGTCTAGACATAGCCACTGTGGCAACTTTCATCTCCCCCTTCCAGGAAACTCCACCCATCTTGGACAGAATTCTAACCACAGACAGGGCTGACAAAACACTTCACTGGCCCTAGGGGAGCTGGTTCCAGGGTCCCGCCCGCAGCAGGGAGACTAGCCTTCCTCAGCCAGCCCTTCATCAGCGCTCGGGATGCAGGAAACATGGTGCTGGGAGCTCTGGCAGTGATTTTAAATGGCCCAGGATTCTGGCTGCTCTAGCTGTGGAGGTAGTGGCAGCAGTGTCCATGAGCCATGAACCCTTTTAAATTGCTAGACCCAAGGGCAGTTGCCCTGTTCCCTCTCTTACTTCTCCCCTGACATTGTCCCTGATCAGAGACAGTGAAGGAACATATGACAACGTAGTCCTACTCATTTTGGAATGGAGCATTCTGCTGGGAGTGAGGGGCACAACTGCATCCATATCCCTTAATGTAATGCTTAATGACCACGAGGTAAATGCTAATTCATATATCAGCTAACTAAAACTGATGCTTATCTTTTTTTTTTCTTCCAGAGTGAATTAGATGTATCCTTTTCAGTATTACCACGAATCCATTTGTCATTTTTTGTATTCCTATTCTTAACGGCTTGTAGTATTGTTTGGCAGACATTCAAGGTAAAGCAGTCCAATGTTATGATTTAACAAATGAATATTAGAATAAGTAGCACACTCTTGGGGCACAGCAGAAACAGCGGTTGCTACTACTACTGAGGAACCTTTTATTTAACATCTCAATAGCAACATAAAGACAGTGCTACCATGGAGCAAATTTTTTTCTGAAGGTGACTGGTTACAATGAGATAGAGGGCTTGGTTACAAAAAGAATTGTATAATCAGGTTTTCATACAGAGAAGTGAGGTGATGGATTATTTTTGGTTTGCTTTTCTGTTGCAATATTTTTTTTTAAATTTTAAATGCTTTACCAATCACAAAGAAAATCATCACAGTAATGACTTCAGCCATGTTAGAAAAAGGTTACCATTGTTACAGAACTAAACTTGGGCTGTTACCCGGAGAGCTGGGGTAAACAATTACTGTGCTGTGAGCTATGCAATTTAATTAGAGCCTAAGGTGCCCTCCCACAGAAGCCAGATTCAGCCTGGTATCCTGTATCTAATCACCAAGGAAACGGCTTAGAAATCACCAAACAACAAGAATTTAGGGCCAAACGATGTATTTTAAAGGTAAGATCAAACATCAGCAAATAACATACAACTTAGCAACAGTCCCACCCTAACCCTGGAAAAGAAGAAGATAGAAGAGTCCCACACACACAAGGGTATACATTACATTCAAAGCAGCGATTGATGTTCGATGTCCATGACCTTCAACCTCGTGGCTAGTGAAAAGCCTTAAGGGAGAACTAACGGAGCGATCCCTCGATGGATGCTTCTCGCCTCCTACGAGCTGACGCTTGGTGGCACCGGATCCTGTCCGAGTATCCGTAAGCGAGACAGTGTTATAAGTCCCAAAGTCTTAGTGGGAGCGGAAAAGGCTTCTTTTATTCCGGTTAAAGTCACTAGCAGGGGGTAGTCTTGTCAGACTGCAGGCTGGAACCTTGGCCTTCTCCGGGTAGACGATGACGCAGGGTAACAATTATGATTACAGATGCACACAGGACATGAAGGGGGCCAAAGAACACGAATGCTCTTTGACAGGGATATATAAACACTTTATGGCGGGAAAACCATGAAGACAGCGGGGTGCAGAGAACTAGAGCTGGGTGCATAAGACTTGGGTGCCGTGTGCAAAGGATGGGAGCGCACGCAGACAATTGGGGAGGTGTGCACAGCCTTTGGTGCTGGGTGCACAGCCTTCCTCTACCTGTTTTGGCGGGAAAAACGGCTGAGGGAAAAAGAACCCCTCAGACTCCATTTTGTATTATGCCTAGGCAACAGGGCTGTGCTCCTGTTTTCATAAGGAGGTTTGCTATTGCTAACAATGGAAAGAAGAATATGCCCTTGACAGGAAATCTTGGGTATTGGTCATGAAAGCAACAATGACTGAGATGACCTTGTCTTTAAATACACTTAACCCTCTACACTCAAATACTCAATTTTTACTAGATGCCTTATTTAGAGAGTAATATATAACAAATAAGTATTTTTATTTTTCATCTACTTGTTCTTACATTTCTTTACCAAAGTCACAAAAAAGTATATCTGTTTCCCCCATAAATTCTTAAAAGCTTGTACATAATCTAGGGAACAGGCTCTACAGGAACTCTGTGGTCCATCTAATAGCAGTTAGGGAACTTGCCTGGTGTTAATTTATGTTCCATAACACCTGTCAATTCCCATACATTGAAACCAAAGCCCAGTGGAAATATCTGCCTAACATGGTCCTATTAATCATAATGGGAGTCTAGGGTCCATGGACAATTATGCACTTATATTTTTGTATGTACTTAACTGTGCTTATTTTAAGTGCTTTGTTGGAGAGGGATGGGTGTGTGTGTGGTTGATTTGGGAGCTAAGCATATAATTTGAGTAATTCATTCTCTCTCTCTCTCTTTTATTTATATATATATATATATAGAATGTCTACTTATGGCCCAATATGGCTACATTTTGAATATAAATTCAAATTTGAATTTTAAAATTAAGGTGCAACATCCTTGTGAATACTACTTGTTGTTGGTCAGAATTTTCACACGAGGAATTTTCGAAATGCATGGACAAGATTAATCAGATTTACACACACCGTTGGCATAGTTTAGTGGCAGAGAGATGCATGCCTGGCTATCTGCTGCATGCACTACTTGGTAACAGGGCACATAGTTACACAGGTTTGAGGAATGCTGGTGTACCCTGAAGATTAGAAAGGGGGCTGAGATCCTTCAGTAGGACTTAAACCAATTTCACCTCTGTCATGGAAAGCCCGAGAGAATCTTTTCCAGCAATAGTTCAAATTTCCTACTATAAACCAGCCCAATAAAGAGTTGCCTGAAAATTTGAATAGGGAGTTTATGAAGTTTAGGGAGCACATACATTGTCTACTTTGATAGTAACTTATGAAAAGGTTCTCAAATCTTACTTGTACAACAATTGGGCCATATTCATGCTTGGTGCATCTCCACTGATGAATTAGGCCTTTTCTCTTTAATTCTTTAGTATACTCTCTTGAGAGAGGTTTTGTTTTGAAATATTTCTCCCACAAGCTAAGAAAATCATGTCTAAGAGAAAGGAAGAACTCTTGTGGACTAGAGGGTATAGAAAAAACAAAGCCAATTTTGTCACCAATTTTGTGGTGACCCTGGAACGTTCAGATTTGCATTTTTAATAGCAGTTTGACTAGCAGATAAATAGGTAGAAAAACATTTGGACTACTAACACCCTAGATGATGTAGCACAACTATCCCATTAAAATACAATTTGTAATATGTAAAACAGCTTAGGCACCAATCGTTTGTGGCCCAATAGCATGAGCTGACTCTTCAATTTAATTCAAAATACCTGTTAAAAGAAATACACAGTGTATGTGTGTGGCAGCAAACATATATGTAAGATTCAGAATGTTTGTATATGAAGCACGTGGCTAAAGCCCATGATGATTTCCTGTCTTGATAACACTGGAGTATACAAATTAACATGAATTTGATTTTAAAAAGCAATCAACACTGCTTAATGATGAAAACAAGACGCTAAGAAAGAACTGAAGGTAACATCCAACAATTTTAGAAAAATAAGAGGAAAGAAAAATAGATGACTAGTGATCATCACAGTCCAAATCTATAATTCACTGTAAGTAAGAGCTCTCCCTCTGAGGTGCTGAGTACCCGTATCTCCCACTCACATTTTTGTTTGAATCCTTAACACCAAGCAATCTATATACAGTAAAACTCTGATGGTCCGGCATCTGATGGTCCGGTACTCCTGATGCTCCGGCACCATCAGGAACCCGGAAGTGCTCCGGGCAGCCGGACCATTGGAGCTGCTCTGTCCCCAGCTTCCCCAATTCAGCCACTGCTAAAACTGACCAGCGGCTGAATCAGGGAAGCTGGGGGCAGAGCAGCTGGAGTGTTTCTGGGTAGGTCCTGTAGCGCTGCCCCTCAGCGCTGCCGGACCAACCTGGCAGCACCCCAGCTGTCCAATTCAGCCGCTGCTGAAACGGATCAGCGGCTGCCTTCAGGAAGCCCAGGGCAGAGCAGCTCTACCTCGGGCTTCCTGGAGTCATCCGCTGATCAGTTTCAGCAGTGGCTGAATCAGGACGCCTGGGGCAGAGCATCTGGGGGGCTGCCGGGTTGGTCCCACAGCACTGAGGGTCGGCGCTACCGGACAAACCAGGCAGCACTCCAGCTGCTCTGCTGCAGGCGTCACCGATTCAGCTGCTGCTGAGACTGACCAGCAATGACTGAATCAGGAACGGCTGGGGCAGAGCCGGACTATTGGAAGGGGGGCTATGAGGGGTCCGGGGCCAGACCCCTTCATAGCCCCCCCTTCCGATAGTCCGGCATATCTGATCATTCTGCACCCCCTGAGTCCTAAGGGTGCCTGATTTTCGGAAGTTTACTTCATATGAAGTAAACAATTGCTACATATGAAGGAGCACCAATCTGTAGTTTAGAATTCCATGGGGTGCCTTACGGTTCCAATTAGTCCAGTTTATCTTTGAGCACACACATTACCTGCTATTGCAAAAGCACATTGTCAGTAAATGCTCAGAAGTCCTGATAAATGACAGTATTAAAATGTAAAACACGTTAAATGTATATTAAGGTTACACCTTTAAAACCAAATTTAAAAAAAAAGCAGGAAAAATCAAGTTTGTCAGCCATATTAACACTATAAGACAGCCCATCTTATATTCGGAATGTTAGATACCGTGTAACTGAATAGTTGTGTAACTGCATGAAATCTTAGCAGTTACACAGTTATTCAGTAGTTGCCAGGGGCAGGGCTGGCAGCCAGTGCGCTTGCCCCACTCCAAGGAGCCTCCTGCCATCCAATGCTGCTGCCTCTGTATCAGAGGCAGCAGCGCAGGGCAGCAGGTGCGAGCTGGTCCATGCGGAGAGTCACTTTAAATAACCGCTCCCCACACCCACCAGGTGCTTGCCACCTCTTGCTGCTACCTCTGATACAGAGGCAGCAGTGTGGGCTGAGAGCAGGCCCTGTACATGGGGTACAAGTTTCCCTCAGCCTGTGCTGCAGCAGCAGCCCCTGTATGCGGAGAGGTCGGAGCCCCTGCAGACAGGGGTTGCTGCCATTGACCAGCCTTGGTATGCGGTGAGCCCAGGCCACTGTAGACAGAGGTTGCTTCACCGCAGCCGGCCCCCCCAGACCTCTCCACATCAGAGGCAGCAGTGCAAGGGGTGGGGCAAGCAGCACTGTAGAGCTGATGCTGGGGGAAAAACAGCTTTTAAGCTGACTCACCTCAGCACTGGCTCTTGCCTGCCCTTCCTCGCTGCCTTTGTAGGGGACAGTAAGTGGAGGGCAGGTGGGTCTGTGGGAGCCAATACATGCAGGATGCCCTTTTGAAGGAAGTGTGTGTGTCAGAGAGAGAGACAGAGAGAGAGCCAGCCCCCTCACTCTCCATGCTGCTGCCTCTATATCACAGGCAGTGTGGATCCAGTGCTCCTGGGAAGTCTGCTTAAAGCCTGCTTCTCACAAGCACTGGCTCCCTCTATCCCCCTCCTCCTGGCTGCCTGTAATACCAAGGCAACAGTGGGGAGGGGAGGGGAGGAGAGGAGAGTACATGTAGTCAAGGCTTATCAGTTAATCGTTTACTCAACTATACACTAACATCCCTATTTTATATATGAACGTTAACAGTAGCCCTCTTGAGGTAATACTGTAGGCCAACACTCATCAGACCCCAAAGAAACACACAGATGTGGACTGTTTGCATCTCACATCTCTGGCTGCAATTTTAACGACTTAAATTTGGGGCAACATATTAAATAATCCAATTTAGTACTTGTAGTGATTCTTATGTATTGTAAAAGTCCCTATGCAGTCTGAAACTAGGGAAGTTGCAGTTCCTGAGATATAACCTTTATCGACGGAAACCAGCCTTGATGGGAGCATGCATGTTGTAGCCAAACCATATTCTAAAATCTGTCTCTAACCACCTACCCTGTTGTTCTTTAGGCCACCTGCTCGTAAATCCACTCTAAATCTTTGAGAAAAGGGGGCCAATGAAGCGCAAACAATGTGCAAAAAATATCCCAATAGCAAAACCACAATCAAATACTAATCCTTTGCAGGGCAGCCAGCTAAGATTTACAGCAACCCCAGCAAAACCAATGTGTGTAACCCTATGTGTGCAAGTCCCATGCAAGACTGTATGGCTACGTCTATACTGCACTCTTCTTGCGCAAAAGCCTATGCAAATGAAGCACAGATTAGCACATTGCCACGCTTTATTTGCCTAATTAGTTAGCGGCCATTTGTGCAAGAGGCTTTTGCACAAAAACCCTCTTAAGCAAGAGCCATTTTTCCTTAATTTTTCAGGAAAAATGGCTCTTGTGCAAGAGCGGGGTTTTGCACAAAAAGAGCTGTCTTTTGCTCAAAAAGGAGTTGTGTGGTCCCCTGCACAAAAACAGCCCCTATTATGCAAATAAAGTGTGGCAATATGCTAATCCACACTTCATTTGCATAGGCTTTTGCGCAAGATGAGTGAAGTATAGACATAGGTATAATGCACATAGGCTAGCTACCCTCCAGCCTGTTAACCAATCAACTATTGTAGCGGAATGACAAAAATCCTGCTGTTTCTACTAGAATTAGCAACATATACTCTCCTTTAGCCAAAGAAAAGTATGTGAAAGAAAAAACTGTCCAAGTTAATCCTAAAATTTAAATGTTACTGCCCCCAAACTGTTACTATTTTTAATCATGTAAACTGAACAGGAAAAGTCAGTGTTACTTGCATTAAAAGTAAAGGACTGGATTCAGGCTTTTTCTACCAAAGTTAAAATAAGTTAAGAGGTAGGCTGTCTGAAAATTTAAGTCATATTTTAATGGGCAGATTTCATCACATCAGTATTTTATTATATTTTCTAAGGTCACATTCCTGCAAATATTGTGTGTGTGTGTGTGTGTGTGTGTGTGTGTGTGTGTGTGTGTGTGTGTGTGTGTGTGTGTGTGTGTGTGTGTGTGTGTGTGTGTGTGTGTGTGTAAAACTTTAAGCACAGGTAACCCAATAACTGATTTGCATGGGATTACTCATGTGCCTAAAGTTGTGTGGGCTTAAACATATTGCATACAACAACAATGAGAACTGATGTTACTAGTCAATTAAAAGGCTGATATTCCAAACAAGAATTTTGTTTCATTAAGTTCTGATAGTCATAAGAACATTGTCTTTTGTTTTGAGAGCAGCTTTTATATATAAAGAGACTGGATAATGTTTGACACACATTTCCACTTTTAGTCTGGGAATTAATCATTCTGCACACAAGTAAAAATCCACAAGATCATGATAGTCCTAGAACTATATTTTAAATACTATTTTTAAAACAACTGCAACCAGATGTGCTGATAGACCATTTGAATGGACAACTCTGTTAATACTATTGATAATGAAATGTTTTGTTTAGCATGGTAATATCCCTGACTTTTTCCATACATAGAACAAGAGCTTAAGTGGGTGGAATTTTATTAAGCTCTTAAACAGCTGTAGTTCAGATGGCGTAGGAATGACTTTCTGGCTGCGATGAGTCACTGAGGATTAAAAAAGTGACAATTGAAAGTGTTATTACAGCAGTTGTGTGTAGACTAGATGCTATTGTGTAGGAGGAGTTAAAATTAAGTTGGCTTTCTTTCAATTTAAATTGACAAAACAAAGTCTATTATGAAAGATATTAGTCTGTGGAAAAAATAGGCTTTTGTTCAAGTTTGTCTATATCTCCAGAAACCCAAGAGTCTGGAGACAAATTTCCTGAGTTAAGCAAATAGAGTCCCCTTTTGATTAGTCTTGTTTATTTCTGGGGAAACTGACATACAGTGATACAGGGAATTTTCCACATAAATCCATCGGACATTTTAATGTTTACTAAAATGGCAGTTTCAAACTTTAACTTTGGACACCTTTAAGAAATTAAGAAAATATTCAGTATTATTTAAATGAATATTTTAGGTGAAATATTCATAAATGTTTGTCTACACTGTAAAAAGAATGATAGAATGGAAACCTAATAGGGTTCATTTCAAATAGTTATCACAATAATAAAGAAGCCCTCTCTAGAATCATGAGCTACGTCTACACTGGCCTCTTTTACAAAAGGGGCATGCTAATTTTAAACTTCGTAATAGGGAAATCCGCGGGGGATTTAAATATCCCCCGCGGGCTTTAAATAAAGATGTCCGCCGCTTTTTTCTGGCTTGGGGAAAAGCCAGAAAAAAGCGTCTAGACTGGCCCGATCCTCCGGAATAAAGCCCTTTTCCAGAGGATCTCTTATTCCTACTTCAAAGGGCTTTATTCCGGAGGATCGGGCCAGTCTAGACCCTTTTTTCCAGCTTTTCCCCAAGCCAGAAAAAAGCGGCGGACATCTTTATTTAAATCCCGCGGGGGATATTTAAGTCCCCCGCGGATTTCCCTATTATGAAGTTTAAAATTAGCATGCCCCTTTCGTAAAAGGGGCCAGTGTAGACGTAGCCATGATGTATTGACTCTCATAGCAAATTCACAATGATGAACTTAAACACATACTCTAGTAGCACTTTAAAGACTAACAAAACACATAGATGGTATCATGAGCTTTTGTGGGCACAGCCCACTTCTTCCGATGACTGGAGTGTTGGATGTCAAGAACCAAGAATGAAGGGGGAGGGGGAGGAGAGAAAGAGGCAGTGAGTGGATAAGTTTCAAAGGGAAAGCGGACCCAGTCTGTAACAGGAAAAACAACAAATAGTCTATTCACACCTTAAAGACTAGATAGTTAAGAGACTGATAATCATTAGTTTGCACTTGGAAAGGAAGAGTACTAACAGATTCTATACAGACAGCAAGACCCATTGGCACCTTCATGTGTTGGTCGATAAAGTCCCAGCTGTCCAATATGATTTAAACCATGTGCATGAGAATTAGTTTTCAGTCCTCCATCCAGAAGGTATGAGCAGAGGAAGAACCAAGGGTTAGTGTACCAACATTAGGCTGACAAATATTGTGGAATTTACAAGTACACCCAGTATTCTATTTAATATTAGAGATATAATCATTTTAAAATAGCCTCCAGAGGCAGAGATGTTCATGAAACAGAAATTGTTTTCAGACACTGAAATTTCCATGCCAGTACCTAGTCCAGAAATTACTTAATGAAGGGTAATAACATCACCAAGTAGAGAGATGTTAGAGGACTGTAGGGTTGGGATTCACAAGGGGGACTCAGGTACTTCATTGCCTAGTGTTTAGCTGTTGTGATCCCAAGTAGAATACACAATCCTGAGTCAAGAGTCCAGACTACTCATATGATGCCTGAGGAACTAGGTGCCTAAGAGTGGGAGCAGCACACTGAACAAGGAGGTGCCTAAGCTGGTGAGTCAAATGCTGAGAGTTGAGACCACTCAAAAGGTGTTAGAGGCCAGATTAAAAAAGGTGTCTAGGAACCTAACATCCTTTGAAATCAGTGCAAGTTAGGACCCTGTGGATCTGAGCCTAGGTATGTAAATGCCACCTGAAAGGAGGCACCTTCCTCAACTTAGGATTCAGAGCCATGAACCCACTCCTGGAGTTGGATGCTTAGGTGTGGTCAGCCATTTGTCAGGAAAACTGAAAAGCAGAAATCCTCCCACACCTTCCCAACAACCACAAAGTTCAGTTCAATGATTTACATCTTGGCTGCACCTATACTGGCAAGTTTTTCCACAAAAGCAGCTGCTTTTGCGGGAAAAACTTGCCAGCTGTCTACACTGGCTGCTTGAATTTCCGCAAGAACACTGACCATCTCATGTAAGATTGTCAGTGTTCTTGCAGAAATGCTATGGTGCTACCGTTCGGGCAAAAGCCCTCTTGCACAAATGCTTTTGCGCAAGAGGGCCAGTGTAGACAACGCGGTATTGTTTTACGCAAAAGAGCATCTAGATTGGCACGGACACTTTTCCGCAAAAGTGCTTTTGCAGAAAAGCGTCTGTGCCAATCTAGATGCTCTTTTCCGTAAATGCTTTTAACGGAAAACTTTTCCATTAAAAGCATTTGCGGAAAATCATGCCAGTCTAGACGTAGTCCTTGGGCTTTGTCAAGTAGAAGGGGGGGTGTTTGTATAGAAGAGCAAGGACAATGATAGACAGCTGTCCCCACCATGGCGTGGGCATAAGCAGAATGAAATACCTGTGTATGTGGATGGAAGAATGTAACAGCAGAGGACAGGCATTGTGAGACTTGCAAGAAAGGAAAAATGAGCCAAGACTGCTCATTGTCTAAAGGTGAATGTTTGCCAAGAGCAGCATGGGAAAAAGAGGTGGGAAGCGAATTGTGAAGGGAAGTGTGGAGTTTGCTTCAGAAACGGGAATGAACACCCCTTGGGACACTACTAAATCAAGGTATGCAATCTCTCTGGAATGGTAGCTGCTAGCCAAGTTCAGGCTACAGGTGAGCCATCTGGTGCTGGAATGAGGGCAGAGTAGCAATGGAATGTTGCTTGGTAAGGAGGGACTAGCATGTTGGATGTGGAAAAATGTGACCACTTCCATCTCTAACAAAAATGTACCTCAAGCCATTAAGGTACGTAAGTGTTGCTCCCCTCAGGGCTGGACTGCATTTCTCACATTATGCACAATGTGCCTCTGATGTCATGTGACCAGCATTCATCACTGAATCTAAGCCATGGGTTGAATCATTAGCTTCCCTATCTGGACCTGCTATTGACTAAGAGTGCAAAATAGATGCTGAACCACACCCTCCTTGGTCTACACTAACAACTTACATATGCATAGCTGAACTGAGATGGGGATAACAAATCCACACACTTGAAAATGTCAGTATGCCAACCACCAACCCAGTGTAAACAGTGCTAGGTAGAGGTTAGAATTCTTCCATTAACCTATACACAGCCTGTCCAGGAGATGAGTTAATGACAGTGGCAAGAGAATCCCTCCCATCACAGAGTGTCTATACTGATGCATGACAGCTGTGCTGCTGTAGCATTTTAGTATAGACATACCCTAAGGACCTTTGAAAAAAAAAAAAAAAACTTAGGGCAGAGTGAGTACGCTGTCAATGGTGTGAATATAGGGTAGAAGAACCATATGTGACCACCTTTCTTTGAGCTCTGGTCATACTATCAAATAACATTCTTGGCAAGCAAGTTCCAAGGAGCCAGTAGTAAAGACAAAACACCAAACAAACATCATCATCCCCCAACGGTTGAAAGATGAGTTTGCAAATTGGCATGTAAAGTTTCTTTCTGCTCCAGAGCAATAAACAATCCCCAACATACAGCGAAGAAAGACAGGGAGCAAAGCTGAAGCTAAGATTGGTCTGTTGAGCAGAGTGAAAGACTGAAGAATGGCAACAGGTGAGACAAGACAGAAGAGAGGTTTATCTTCTTCCCCTGTAGTTTGGTGCTGAAGCTGGAAGCAGCCATAGTCCTTAGAAATTGACATAAAAAACCTCCCATTTCATAGAATAGAAATAGGAAAAACAGAACATGTTTTATTTAAACCCCTTTTCTGAAATCACATTTGTTCAGTGAATACAATAGAAAGCATGTATAGATCCCCCTCCCCCCCAATGTTAAACTTGTCATTGATTTGCCAAAGCTGAAGCAGGTAAGAGAAGTTAATGGAGAAGTTTCAGATAGCACAAAAGGACCATATTTATATTAGACATGATGGATATCGTGCAATTGATAGTCATACAACCATGTGAAATCTTAGCCATTACACAACTATTCAGTAGTCCCAGAGAGCAGGGCAGAGAAGGCAGCCAGTACACTCCGGTCCCACTCCCAGGGAGTCCCATGCCAACCCATGATGATGTCTCTAATAGAGGTAGCAGCATGGGGTGGCAGCTGGGAGCAGGTCCAAGAGTGGAGCTAGTTTAAAAACCAGAGGCAGTAGTATGGGGTGGCAGCAGCTACCTGTAGTGAGCCTGGGCCTGCTCAGGACAGAGGCCAGTCCACAGCAGCAGCCTCTGCCTTCTCCCCACCCCCACCCTATGCTGCTGCCTCTCTTAAGATGGCTCCCCTACAGAGCCAACTCCTGCCTGCCTCCCCCCTTCCTTTGGGGGGGGGGGGGGAGACGAGGGAAAGCGGGTCCCGCAGGAGCCAGTGCACACATTGGCTCCAGCATGCCCCCCTCACTCTCCCACTGCTGCCTTTCTATCAGAGGCAGCAGCATGAGCGGGGCAGGTGAATGTGGTACGCATAGGGAGCCTGCTTAAAGCCAGCTCCTCACAAGCACCACCTCCCACTCCCTACCCCTTTGCTGCCTCTTATACAGAGGCAGCAAGAGGAGGTGTATTCAACAGGATTACTGGGTAAAGATTAGGCATATCAGTTAATCGTTTACTCAACTATAAGATAACATCCCTAAATCAAATAACTTCAGATGAATCATCTTTCACCTGCCTCATTTCACTAGGCAAATATTGAAGGTTTTTAGTACATTAAACATTTTTAAAATGAAACTCTTATTAAATTCTATTCCTTAGTAAAGGATTGTAATTTAATGAAATCACTCTTCACTCTTTTTCTGTGTAAATTACAAGAAACTAATAGCATATCACCTTATAGAAGTAGGTAAGTTTGAAACTTGATCATTCCATTAGACTAAATAAGAGCAGTTAAGGGGGAGAGGAGGATGTAAAATAGTCAGACTTGAAAATGCTGGTATCAGTCACAAATTAACAGGCTAAGAATCTTATTTACCAGAAATGCAGAGTACACAGATATGCTTTTATGGTCTACACCACAGCTGATAGTATACTTCCCAACCTGGGCAGTCTCCCCCTCATGCTAGTTCTACTAGTGCACTAGCAATGTGCATGTTCAGATAGCCTGTGGCACCACCTGTACTGCAAAATTTACACTGCAACTTCCGTGCTCACTGAATGACAGCTAGCATGCCTGTCTACACTGGCTGGTAGGCACTGTCCCATTTGCAGTGTAGACATTCCCTTAGCATTATTCATTGTCACATTGAAGTTTGAGGTATCTTGCTGATTGCATTTTTCCATCTGTATTAAACTATTCTTTCCATAAAATCCATCAGCTGGAACTGAACTCTGACAAGGCTACAGTAAAGACTTTGCCTGGAGATTAATCATTCAAATTATGGCATAATGTCAGTGCCTCAACTTCTCTAATGGAGAAGACAACTGCAGTTATACATTCCCACTCACACTTTGACATGTGGCTAACACATAACAAGGTGAAAAACATTACATTTGACACGGGTATTAGTGCTACAAAATGTAACCTAATCTCACAGGGCAGATTTACAAATACCTACACATGTACATTCTAATCAGACTTGAACGTGATATGCTTAAAACCAAGTCAGGTAAGATTTTCCTCTGAATTAGTCGTCATGCAGTTCAATACTTGTAAGTAAAAATAACTTAACTTGAAATGTTTCTAGATAATGTTCAACTTGGATAGAGTGCACATCATTTTGGATGAAATGGTGTTAAATGGCTGCATCGTGGAAACCAACAAAAACAGAATTCTTGCACCTCTACTTGTCCTTGACAAAATGGCAGAAAGTTAGAAACAAGCCTTCTGAGGAATGGATTTTACAAAGCATTCCGAAAACCTCAAAACTCCATAAAACTATTGACTGAGACTGCCAAACGTGAAATCTTGCAGCATTTCTGTAACACACTGAAAGATACCTAATGCACCTTCCCCTTTTCTTCCTTTCTCCTCTGATCCTAGAAAATATGACATGCCACTGTTAAGATAAAAGTCAGGGGTGAGGGGACAAAAGGAACTTATTTTTCAGAGGTAAATGTCAGCTGACACTTGTCTTGCTAAAAGTAAGCTTTTTGTGTTAGTATTTATAATTTTTTTTGGAGGGGAAGGGAGGAATATTCTTGGTGCCTTGTAATTTTGACATACCCACAGCCATACAAGCACTACAAGAATACAGCTGGCAAGTATGCTGCTGTGCTGTAGGTGCTTAATAGAGCAATGGAAATGTTTTCAGCTGGTGTGTAAATCTACCTACTAGCAAGGTGGAATCTCTCTCTATAGTGGAGTTGAGGATGACTTAACTATACTGTACAGAGTATATTTTTCATAGCCCTGAGTGATGTAGCTAGGTCAACTTAAATTTTAGGTACAGACCAGGCCTCATTCATTTCCAGAAAAAAGGGAGATATGGAGAAGGTGAGTTAGAAAATGAGCATAATTCCAAGTTGTTTCAATTCTTGATTTAATATTATTCAAATTTGTTTATAAGTATGTATCTCAAGTTCAGTCTTCTACTAGATTGTCTTCACAAGAGCAGTTGTGTTGTAGGTTTTTATATAAAAGTGATTGCCAAATTTGTATTTTCACAATAGGTGTGGAGAAAGCAAATACAGAAGAGTTATTTATTCCTTTCCAGAACACAAGAATGAGGAGGAGGAGCAGGGGTTACCAAATGAAATCAATAGGTGGCAGGTTTAAAACTATCTAAAGGAATTATTTCCTCTCACATTAACCTGTGGAACTCCTTCCCAGAAGATTTTGTGAAAGCCAAGAAAATAACAGGGTTCAAAAAAGAGAGATACACATTTATGGAAAGGACCATCAATGGCTGTTAACCAGAATAGACAGGGATGGTGTCCCTAGCCTCTGTTTTGTCAGAAGTTTGGCATGGTCGACAGGAGATGGACCATTTGATGATTACTTGTTTTGTTCATTCCCTCTGAGACATCTCAGATTGCCCACTATAAAAAGAATACTAGGTTAGATGGATCTTTGATTTGACCCAGTATGGCCATTCTTATTCAAATACTGTAGTTAGCTGTAATAAGGTTTTTGAATACTATGGAAGTTGCAACTAAACTATTTGGACACTTCATGCTATTGTGGTATTATGGTAAAACAAAGGTTAATTGTTCTTTATCATACTAAGAAGGAAGTTGCTACTTAAGTAGTTTAATTTTCTTAGTGTAGCATATTAGTATTTTGCTTAGGATCTTGAAAATAAAGGCTTTCCTTTTCACAATGGTATTTTTCCATTTACACTTCAGTGTCCTTGTTTGTAATACCAGTATTTTTTCACATCTGTAGAATTACAGTTTACTCCCAGCTGGGAAAGCCAACAAAATTGTTGGTAATGGCATCAATAAACTAATTTTTTCCCCCTCCGATCCACAGCATACCATTCATTTTTCCCCCAAGTATACTCATGACTCATCCAAGTCTTCACTAAAATCAACAGTAGAGGCACCTTAGATTTGAGTTTTCTAATACTGACCGGATGTACCCAAATTAATCCAAAAATCTTTAGGAGCAGCAGAAAAACAGCCTGAAAGTAAAATATTGTGACATGGACAACTGTCCTCCTTCCTTTACAAAAGTCACAGAAGAACTTCAGTAATTACTTGAATTTTCTAATCACCTAGTACTGTAAACTAGGTTTACGCTGGTATTGAGAAGCAAAAGCCTCCATATTTAAATTATCCATCTTCATTTCCTTTTAGACTATCATATTTAAAGTAGGTCCCAGTGGATCTTACACCATCCATTTGGTAATTGTAAATTAACAGCCAGCTACATAGAGAAAGTGAAAATTGTTTTGTCTGTACACTTTCATTCTAGCACCCTCCCTGTCAGGCACTCTGACCCAGCCTCCAACAACTGTATTTTACTTTTTCTATTTATTCACCTCTTAAGTAATTACTTACATTTCATGACAAGATTCTACTGTAAAAAGTTTGATGGGTTCCAGAGATCCACTTAAAATGGTCATCTGATGGGTTCATCATACTACTATGTCCACCTTTTTGCCCTCTCGGGTGCTCCACTACTCTGTCTTGCTGATCCAAAAGCTGTGGTCTCCCCCAGCAAAGGCACAGAGTTGGGGTCACAGCCCAGAGCAGATAATTCAGCTTGGGGAAGGCTCAGTCATAGGGACTTCACACAATGTCCAGGAGCACAGCCCCAACAGAACCAGAACCCCCAGGTCAATCAATCCTTCTTACTAATATTTTTACAGAGCAAGCTCAAAAGTCTGCTTCTTTTATCAGTGAAAGAAATATGCATAGCTGTAGTCCTCACCTTCTGCCCCAGTAACCATTATTTACACTGGGTTGAACACAAGGGTGACATTAAAAATAAAAAGTAGGATTTAACTTGGCAGCCTCCTACTTTGGGCCTGATCCTTCTCCATGTTCAGTCTTAGGTGTTTCCATCAGTCCTCTGGTGGTAATCAGGAGGTGTCTAGGTGTCTCACAACTGCCAACTCTCCCATTGTTTAGTTCTCTCTCTCTCTCGAGATTTTTCCCGAAAGTTGTGTTCAGCTGAAACTCTTTCATACCCTTATGGAAAAGTGTTTCATTCCAAAATGTGTTGGCAATACCACGTCTTGGCAGTACCAAGCCTAATCCAGTCTTACAGTAAGCATGAGACTATTCATAAATCATTACCATCTGGAGATGGGAAACACCCCAGTTGAAGACTGATACAGTTATTATTCCGATAATCCAGCACCTTTTGGACCCAGGGGATGCCGGATTATCAGATATGCCGGACTTTCAGAAGGGGGGGGGGCTATGAGGGGCCTGGGGTGGGGTGGGAGGGGATGCCACCCCAGACCCCTCATAGCCCCCCCTTCCGATAGTCCGGCTCTGCCCCAGGCGTCCCTGATTCAGCCGCTGCTTGTCAGTTTCAGCAGCAGCTGAATCAGGGATGCCTGCAGCAGGGCAGCCAGAGTGCTGCTGGGTTGGTCCGGTAGCGCCGACCCTTGGCGCGGCGAGACCAACCCAGCAGCACCCCAGCTGCTCTTGGGGATGCCTGGGGCAGAGCAGCTGGGGTGCTGCCAGGTTGGTCCGGCAGCGATGCTCCTCGGCGCTACTGGACCAACCCGGCAGCACCCCAGCTGCTTTGCCCCAGGCGTCCCCAAGTCAGCCGCTGCTGAAACTAACCAGCGGCTGATTCCAGGAAGCCGGGGCACAGCAGCTCTACCTTGGGCTTCCAGGAGTCAGCCTCTGGTCAGTTTCAGCAGGGGCTGAATTGGGGACAGCTGGGGTGCCGCCGGGTTGGTCCCGCAGCCCCGAGGGGCAGCACTACAGGACCTACCCAGCAGCACTCCAGCTGCTCTGCCCCCGGCTTCCCCGATTCAGCGGCTGTCTCGGGGAAACCGGGGGCAGAGCAGCCCCAATGGTCCAGCTGCCCAGAGTACTTCCGGGTTCCTGATGGTGCCAGACCATCAGGAGTGCCGGACCATCAGATGCCGAACCATCGGAGTTTCACTGTACATGGAGAAGACTGAGAAACATGCATTTTTCTTGTAAGCTTTTCATTGTTTCAGGATACTTCCGGTAAAAGCATTTACTTCACCTTTGTAAGCAGTTACTGACTATCACAACAAAATTACAATACATTGTTCAATCACAACAACGATTGCACCCTCAAAAAAGTTTAATCAATTGCCTCTTGTGGGGTAGTCACTCACTCTGATGCCATATGCAAACTTAGTATCATTCAGATCATATCTGAAAAATACCAAAGACACTGTGCAGCACTACTGATATGTGCCAAGCCGGTTCTCAGAAAGTTACCCTGCATATCTGAATACCATTGCTTATTCAACAGACAAGCTAATGAACAGACCACTTTGCTCTTATCCCCCAATTCCTATTTTTTTATACTTAGAAAAACAAACCAATTTTTTCAGGATACTTAGAGTTGATCAAATTAAAATAAAGATGTCTAGTTTATGTATTCACATTTGAGGAGAGAAATAGTCACAGACACTTTTGTACGCTGCAAACATTTTAATGATTATTGAGCATACACATTGGAAATTTTTTTAAATTTCAAACTGCAACAAGTTAAATAAATGTTTATAATATACAAGGAAAGTACAACCAATAGTAAAACTTGCTTTAAGTGTGCCTTGCACCAGGAACCAGTGTTTTTTATTTTTAATAGCTTTATTGTTGAGCTGCATAAGCCACACTTAAGGATTTCATCTTTAGGCAGGGCATTTAAGAAATTAAAATATATTCCCAGTTGAAAGAGAGAGAGAAAAAAAAAGATTGTGCATGATTATATGCAAGAACAAAAACAAAAAACCTCAAATGAAAACAAAAACCACTAGAATACTCCAATAGTGCAGGCACCATTAAAAAAAGAATGAAAAAGCTTGTGATGCCCATTAATTCTAAGATTTAAGGAAGCAAGTTTTTGACCAGTTAGTTTAAAGCCAGCAAAACAGGGATCGGTGATGGCAACTGTAGTGTACAAGGTATTAAATGACAAACTTTACACAAATACACTTAGAAATTTATATCAGTGAACACTGAAAATCTTAAGATCTGCTCTTTGGAACAGTCAAAGCGAACCACCTTAATTTCCAGTCGTGCAAGCCCTTGAAGCATCACACAGTGTTCTGTGTCATTTACTTGCTGGCTGTGTAGTTACAGGGATTTGTTTTGTCATTAGCAGCTAACAAACTTTTTCCATGTGTTCCTAAAGCCTCACAGGTGGAAAAAAGGTAAGTCTCATCAGAGCACAGCGTGGAGATCATATTTTCTGCACACAAACACAAGAGGCTTCACTAATATAAAAAACAGTTTCTCATGTCCATGTTGCACAGAGCAGTTCAATTGAGATGAAAGCCTTTTTCCATAGTAGCAGCTAGAAGACGCTCCCTCATTATCTCCTCAGAGGAATACTCAGGCAACTTAAGGTAATGCACACAGGTATTCACAGATGGATAACTTGCATCTGTAGCGTCAACCTGAGAATAAGGAAGGATGAATATTACTTATGTACATAAAAATAAATAGGTCCTTTCTCCTTTGTCAAATTTACAATCTACTTCATGGTGGAGTTGATTGAGAATTTTTTCACAGTTTTGTTGTTGATATGGAAAAGTTCAAATTGCCACAACTGTAATTTTTTGTGTAACTCTCTTTGGAAATGTTTCCCAAGTCCAGGAACTTGTTGTCAAATACAAAGAGAAAGAAACCCACATCAGTATAGCAAACAGACTAGAGTTTAGAGTATACATCTGGGATGTGGGAAAGCCACGTCCCTACTCTAAATCAGGCAAGAGCAAGGACTTGAACCTAAGCATCCAACTTATGTGATTTCCTCACCCACTGGGCTATTTTTTGAAACCTCTGAAAATTTTCACAAGACGGGAAAACTGTTTCCCATTCAGCTCTACCTCATATATAAAATACTGAAATACCAAAGGATGAGAGTAATCAAACAGACAAAGTGTACCTAGTTTGTGTACATATTTCCTTAGTTCCTTTTTATGAGAATACTTGTGAGTGTACAAAATCACGCAAGAGCTGAAGTAGAATTTAGTACTGAAAGGCTAACAAAATAGTGAATGTTGATGAGGAAGTATAAGATTTAGGGTGTGTCTAGACTACAGAGTTTTGTCGACAAATGTGGACTTTTGTCGACAAAACTAAACCTGCGTCTACACTACCGCTGAGTTCTGTCGCCATAACGTCGACAGAACTCAGCAGTTTTGTCGAAGTTGGTAAACCTCATTTTACGAGACGTAACGCCTTTTGTCGACAGAGTTCTGTCGACAGAAGGTGTTATTGTATCTAGGGTTGTGTCTAGACTACAGGGTTTTGTCGACAAAGCAGCTTGCTTTGTCGACAGAACTGAATGTAGTCTAGACACTCTGTCGACAGAAGCTTTGTCGACAGTATCTGTCGACAAAACTTCTGTCGACAAAAGCTTGTAGTCTAGACGTACCCTAAGAATGAGTTTTATTTAAGTGGCAGCCTTCTTTTGTGAGGAGAAAAAAGCTTAAGTTGAGAAGTACCCTGAAGAGCCTATACCTTGCGTACAACAGTGAGCCGGGGGTGTAGGTTAGCCAGTCCTCCTGGTGGGAGTGTTGAACAGCCAGTAGTGAACTGGAGAAATGCTTTTCTTTCATCTGAAGACATACCGCACAAAACTCTCACAAATCGAAGGAATCCAGGACTAAAAAAAAATAAAAATATATGATCAACAAAATGTGATGAACGGAAGCGAGTTTTGTAAGATGAGACATTAAAACCAATGACTTTAGACAAACTTAAATGGCAACTGTTTAAAATATTCATGCTAGTTTCTTAAAGCAGCCTACATTTATAAGAAAGAAAATCTATTTTTTCATTTATTTGCCAAATGTTATATGGCAAAACGTATGGGGGACATATCACTTCTTGAAGAAGGAATTAATGGGACTACATTTATTCCTTATGTGTAAAGTGGTAGTCAAGTAGAGTGCCAAGCCTGCTCTTAACAGAATCCACACACATTGGACCTTGTCTCAGTTACACAAAGTGTCCTTTAAAGTCATTTCACATCACTGGAGTTGTGCAAACGGGCACTTGTGTAACTGAGAATTCAAACTTTAGTGTACAAACTTGCTCACTTGCTGTGTTCTCACATTATTGGTAACTCAATTAAAATGTAAGCTTCAGCTTAAAATTTCTCCCCCAATGTCTCTACAGACACTGTTTTAAATGCTGGTTCCCTACAAAGAGATAGTCACACATCCTTTATATCAGTAAGGAGAATTAATGAACTTCACGCTGTCAATATACCAGCAGTGCATCAGCCAGTATATTCTAGCAAAGCTCAGAATGAGCCTACATCAAATTTATGTAATCTCTAAAGGTTACAGGGAAGGAATCACGATTCTGTCAGTCTACTCTTAATTGTTTTACTCTCACTTTTCTGCTTTTTTACCACAACAAACTCCTCTTTCTCCAGAATTAAAATGATCTATTGGAGAAATACAAAGAGTACATCACTGTGACACTTGTTCCACATAGTCTTCACGCTGATCAGCAGTCCCCGCATTTTACAATCTTTATTCAGATGTTGTTGTTACACATTTCTTAAGCAATGTGAAAAGCAAAGTTAGACAAATAGTTACCTATCTCGTGTATAGCCAAGTTTAGGTTCCGTATAGTTAATGATATCCTCAGCTGCCCAAGATGGTGACTGATTTCCACAAAGAATCATCTGAACTTCCTCATGGCTGAAGGAACTCAGTTTTTCCATTGGGAAGACTCGATTGAAACCATCTTAATTTATAAAGATATAGGTAAAAAGATACAGTCACAAGAATATAACTACAATAAGTTCAACTTCTGAACATTAAATCAGAACTAATGTTTTTAAACTATGATTCTTTAAGTCCAATGAAGAAATAGGATTATGAAACTTAAAGCAAGAGTTAATAATGCTTTAAGGCCAATATTATAGTGAATGCTACAGTCTGCCTAGTTCAATTGCTTGCTATGCCATCTCTCTTTTAAAAAAATAAAAGTTTTTAGGTTAAATTGAATAAATCATCTATTCTTAAATGAGACGGTGCTTGCCTTAGAACTGGGACTTGTGTGTATACATGTTGACTACAGCATACGCCACAATAGTATATGTTGGAGAGTTTAAAATGTGTATTTCCATTTCTATATTGACTAACACTGGTAGTGGTTAGGAATCTTTTTTTTTTTTTTTTTTTTTTTTAAAACCACAAGCAGTTTGTTTTTAACATTGTGGCTTTGGATGCCAATGTATCCAGTTAAATGTGCACATAATGTGCTATAATAAAGTTACCTCTGAACGCATCCATCTGTTTCTGTATGCCAGTCTGCATGCAGAAGTCAAACATTAATTCCACATACTCCTCTGCATTATCCATAGTTACCATCTAGAGAGAAAATATACAAGATTCAATCACACATTAAACATTGCTGAGATGGAATACTGTTAAAATCTTGTAAGGAGGTTTGTTTCCTAACCTCATCTTCACCATTTGGTTTGAGATCCACAGCTGTAAACCCATATACTCTGGATGATGGGCAGAACTGGAAATTCAGACTGCAAAATAAAAGGACACATATTAAATAGATTATTCAAATCAGTGGCTGCTCTTGCAGCAAACATTAGATTTGTCATCTAAAAAAGGTTACTGTCTTTTCTCATTACCATGAAAACAGCTGGTGGATCATTTTATAAAAGGATGTGTATGCCAACACCATATCAGAAAGTTATGCAATAGACTACATGATAAAAAAAGATTGTTTCAATGGATTTCTGTATTTACACATATTGTTCACTTTTTCTACTCTTTTGACAAGTGTCTAACTTTCCAACAGTTAAACATAAAATACCTTTATAACTGAATTTTTAAACCTGTTTTTAAAATCATATGAAGAGAAACAAACATTCCCAATATTTCCAGGGTTAATATTAACAGTAGCATGAAGCCACTCAAGTTTCTGGGAATTTAGGGCCTGGCTCTGCACAAGGCTCAGCATGGATATACCCCCTTAGCACTCATGCAACCTCTCTGCAGTCAATGGGAACATGACTGTGTTGCAGGCATCTGCCTGTGCCAATCCTGTGGCAGGACTGAAAATACATGATTCTGGAGATCTGTAGAATGTGTGTTAATATTGTGGATTCTGCTTTCACACACAAACCTGACATGTTAATTTATATTCATAGAAAACCTGTGTAAAGCACTATGAAGTCTGGGTTCCAAAATAAATATAAACAGTATATATTTGGTCTTAAGCTTTTTAAAAAACACAATTATAATAAAGGTATTACCAGTTAATGCTACATAAAGGATGTTTCAAAAATACATCATAAATATGCTTGATGTTTTATTTTCTTAGTAAAGAGCTTCACAAACCATATCAAAATTAGGGATTTGACAATTTAACCAGTTAACTAGTAGGGCTGGAGCTGCTCCCTGCCTGTGCAGTGCCCTGGCCTGGCACAGGCAGGGGATGCCCCAGCGTCGCACAGGGCAGCCTCTTTATGCACCCGGAGCAGCCCCCGCACTCAGCCCCTTTAATTGGTTAGCCAATTAAACAGGATTTTACATCCCTAACCCCAATAAAGTTATGATTTCATCCACCAATGAAATGGAGTCAGTTCTGGGGTCCACACAGAAGGAATGCATAGTCCTCAGTAATAATTTAATATGGGAACTGAAATAACATTTTCAAGGTGACATTACGTAAGATTTTAAGGATACAGAATGTAATTAACCAACCTGTGATGGCACCACTATTTTTAATTAAAAATATCACAGCAGGGTTCAGAAATGCAACTGAAATATGTATTTTCTGAATGTACACATAGATATTAGTAATTCCACTATGCAGAACTGTGTACACAGATGTATGTAAAAATATGAAAATTAATTCTCTTACCCTAAATCCTCTATGCTAAGTGGAGGTCCAGAACCTGAGGGGTTCTTCAGCATTAATTCCTGTAGTTTTGTATTCTTTTCGTCTTCTGAAAGGCCTTTGTTACTTAAAATTTGCCGTCTTTTAACTGCAAGGTCTTTAATATCTTTTAAAAATCTGGCTCTGTGTGGGTTTACTAATTCAAAGTCCTCCCATGTTAAAATTCCATTAAACCAAGCAGGGGGTTTAGGTTTTGGTGGATCAAGGATAAATTCTGATTTGGAGTCTTCTTCAAAACTTCCCACTGACAATGAATCATGTCCCTCTTCTGTAGAAGCCTCTGACTGGCTTTCAGTGCAGTGCAAGTCTCTGTCACCCCGTGACTCATAGATCAATTTACTCATATTACTTTTAATGTCACCCATACACATGAGTTTAAAGAAAGGTTTAGAAATAGGCAAATCTACCAGTCTGTTATCCTGAATGCATTTAGCCAAGAAAATTCCAAGGAAATGAAAGAGTTTGGTTATTCTTTCAAGTTCATCACTATCTTGTGGAAATGGTGCTGTGAAAAGTCCACATGATCTCTGTACATAGTATCCAGGGGGTTTTAATCCACCTCCAATATCAACCTGGTTTTAAGGAAAAAGGGGAGGGGGAAAATTGAAGCTTTGTGTAAGTTAATTTTAAATATATACACTATGTTTATATTGGTCTATTTACCTTCTCAGAAGAAAAACATTTTATAAACATCCTTCAATTTAAACAAATCTATAGAAGTGGTCTACTCAAATGTAAAACACTTTGAAGTCCAATACAATTTTAGTTTTCATTGCCAGTTTAAATGTAGATATTGTAATGGTATTTGTGAATACACAGCAACCTAAATATAGCAAAAGCAGAAGAGCAATCTGAATCCTATGTTCTCAGCTCACATCATCAACATAATTACACACACAACCTACATTAAAGGCTCAAGTATGAAAATCAAGCACTCAATAGTTAGATAATGCTAGAATGAAGGCATCAGATCTTCTCATCAACACGGAGAATTTCTTAGCATGGACAAAATAAATATATTTTTACTTGATCTTGTTCTCTAAAACAGCTGAGTGATTTTAGCTGAAGTGTCCCCCTCCCCGCCCTCTCCTCCCCAAATCAATACAAAGTAGTCACTCTAACCATAGAAAATGTCAGTCTATTTGGTTAAAATTGGACATAATTATAAGCATCAAAAGAGAGTAACATCATCACAGGAAGTATCAGGCAGCCTTGATAATAAGTGGTAGTACCAGACTTGCCTATAACAGATGGACTCAAGACTCGCAAGAGCTACTTTTATTACCATGTAATATTTATTCTTCTCTGAATAGCCACAAGTAAAAATGATCCATACCTGACGTGATTCATCATCCGGAAAATCATCATCACTAAGCCAAGTTCCCAGTTCCGTCCTCTGGAATTCTGCTGCAACCAGTGCATAGAACTCCAATGTAGGCCCCAGGCCTGTTCCTTCTTCTCCTAAAAACTCCACCTGAAATACACAAAATTAAGAATAAAAAGAAATAGTAGAAGAAAAGAAATGAACAACTCATTTGTCCACTAACTATATCAGAGGTTGGCAACCTTTTCAAACCGAAGAGTCAAACTACATCAACATTCAGAACAAGTGGTCAACAGAGAGCCGAATAAGAATGCCCGAAAATATACAACGTAATATTACTGATCATTGACATAATCACTAATAATAGCCTGAATGAAACATTGTACTCACAGACTTTATATAATGGGACTTATACTGCTGCATCTTTTCACATATTTCTTTATTGGCCAAATCCAGCTTTATGCACACATTCAAGCTATATGAGTAAGTCACACATTTTTAAAATTTTGAATTTTTCATTTTAATTTAAAAAGTCGCATGTATTTTGGGGATGACGGAAGAACCATATTTGGTTCTGTATTGAGCTATATTTGGTTCTGGAGTCATAGGTTGCAGACTCTATGAACTATATCATAGCTGCCTTCCATAAAAGTTTTTTAAAACTACTCTGCAAGGGAGGATGTATTTTACCTCTAGAACAGACTTCCTGTCTGCGTGAATCTGCATGATATTTTCAGCCCATTCCATCAGGGATTCACCTCGTGGAACTTTCACTCTTTCATGTTTGAGGCGTCCAACTCTGAACTCTCCTGGATCATCCCGTCGCACAGTACTTGTGGTCCTTGTCCGTTCAACTGTGGCCTCACGTCTGTTCTGTAGCCATACGATTGCCCTGGTAACAAAAAAAATTATAGATATTTCTTAAAATTATAAATTAATGTTTATCATTCATGGGAAACCTGAGACAAGTGAGTGTGAAAGGCATGCTATTAAGCCATGTTATGTGCTGTATTGATTTGTTGCATTTCTAAATATTTTCAGAGGCACCTAGAATGTTTAGATACACACCTCTTGTTTTATAAATTCAAATAAGTAACAATTCATTTTGCATTAATATAATGCATCACCCTCAACTTCCGGTGTGAAATGAACAATATAGCAAAACACAACACTGTTATAACATTGAATCTGAGTGTATAACTGCTACTAACTGCAGTGGGAGTAAATAAAGAGTAATAATACTTTGCACATATAGTAGTGCTTTATTTCTGAAATTTTCCAAGCACACACTTAAGTTAAAACTCAAACTATGTCTGGGAAATAAGTACACATTATACTCGTCAAAGATGTGTATTTTATGTGACAATCCAATTCTGTAACTAACTGTCAAGCCAGAAAATGCACAAATAAGGTTGAAACACTGTCATTCCCACCTGTAGTTAAGAGAGAAAGTAAAAACATAAAAGTGTTAAGGATTAACAAAAAAAAAAAAAAAGTAATTTGTCACAATTTTCTTAAACATTTAAAATTTCACAAAGAAATTTTCCACAGGAACTGTTCAGTTTTTTAAGTTGTTACAAATTAAACATGAACATCTTATTACAAACAGCTACCCAAAATCTTTTTTTTTAAATTATCTCATAAAATTAAACAAACTACTCCCTAATTAACCCATTTGCTTGCTTTAACAACAACAAACTACTCCCCTAATTAACTCGCTTGCTTTTTCAACTGTAGGCAAGTCACTTAAAATACATTTGTATAAATCTATTCATCCCACAGGGGTACTGAGAACTTTAATTTTTTTTAAATGTTTTGAAAGCTTCCATAGTTTGAATGATATATTAAGTATTAAGAATAAATTGCATGAGTATGCTCTGCAAAATGCCTTTTTACGCAAGAGCACAGTAAAACATTTATCTTGTATTACATGCATTTTGAACAATGCACACAAAAGCATATTAACAGCCATGTGATAGGATTCACATTTTTCTCTCAGCAATATGACAGACCAAAAATTATTATTTCAGCATCGTGACTAGTTAATAATTCAATCACGGTATTCATATCACATGCTTCAAAGAGGTGTTGGAGACACATTAAAAAGTCACTTGTGGCTTGCTAGCCTTAGTCTACGTATCATTGTTCTAAATATTACTATTTTATAAAAATACCAAAATGTAAACTTTGAGAATTCATGGCAATGTGGAGCTAGAAAAAAAGGATGCTTTTTTCATTAGGCAGAGAAAATGTTCAGTCTCACTGTTTCACTCTATGTCCCTGAAGGATCAATGTCAGCATGTTAAGAAACAAAATATTATGAGTATATATAAACAGAAACTGATAAGGAACTTAAGTCTCCTTTTCTCTTTCTCTTCTGCTCAGTACAGGAAATGCTAGGGGCAGCAGAGGATAGATACTATACTGGCATAGTACGGGTATCAATTTTTATTGATGAAACTTTGACAGAGTTGTGCAGATCATCCCAAACTAATGTCAATAAAATCTTTGTAGCATGATGCAGTATGTGACATACATAAACTAAGGGGTTGGAATGTTCCTGAGTATTAAAAATTAGTCTGTTAGTACAGTGGCAATGATACTTCGTTCTTTTCATTACATAAATTCACAAATGTATCTTAAACGTTTACACTGTCTTACAACAATGCTTACCAATGTGGTCTGTGTTGAAATTAAGCATCCACCTGGCCCGATACATACAGTACAGGTGCAAACTAAATTGACATGCTGGTGATCTAAATGAAATTTCCTATGGAATATCAAACCACAGAAAGGCCACCCACCTGGCACGATGCATAAATAAATAATTGTAATTATATCTTAAACACTCTCAAATTTTCCCCTTTTCTAACAAATTAAATTTATTTTGAAAACTCCTTAAATCTGCAAAGAAAAACACATTATGATTTTTTGTGCTAAAGGAGGTCAAAGTGAACTGTAAAACCTAATTAAACATTCAAAGCATCTCAAAATATATTCATTCTGATATGGTCTTGTGTCTTACCTTGATGCTCCAAATGCTGTGCATGTGAAATATAGCTGTCTAGTTTCAAAAGGTATTAAGAATGGACACTTGCTAGTTAACTGTTCACACCAATCTGGCAAAGCTCCGCTTGCTAGTGCCAACGGTTCCTGTAATTTAACAGGGAAGTAATCATTTAAAAAACTAGATCACATTTCGAAGCAACATAATCAACTGATGCATAACACTGAAGGTCACCTCTGAACTGACTTTTTACTTCTCCCAGGTTAAAAAAATCATTTTTAAAATAAATCAGTGAATGTGATGGCTCATGAAGTTTCAAGGACTCTGAGTGCGATATAAAGGCATCAGAGGGCAAACCAGTTACTGAGAAACAGAAAGAACTGCTGGGACATCCATCAACATTGGGGTATTGCAAAGGGGTCAGAGTAGCAGGGCAGACAAGCAGATTATCATCTCATGTGTTATCTCCCAATATTTTTGGCTATAAAAATACTGTCTTCTGAGTTCATCAGAATGCCAAGAGACAAAGGGTGGGAAAGAAACATCAAGGACCAACATTTTTCTGCCATAAGAACAGTTTCTCCTAATGTGCTTAATTATCAGGACTTGACAAATGGCTGTGAAACCTACTCGCCAGCCCTGCACTGCACAAGACCCGCACTGCGCATGCATGCTCCGCCAGTGAACAGAGCGACTGGCTGAAATCTACTTGCCACGGGCGAGTAGATTCAGTGATTTGTCGAGCCCTGTTAATATTGCATCAATGATTAAGCAGAGGATAGATAGTGTAAATACTTGGATGCTCTTTAAAAGAGCATGAAAACTTAAAAAGAAAAATCTGAAGACTTGAGGCAACTCATGTATAGAACATATGGCCATTATCTAGATATCTAGAAATTAAAAAATAAATACAGAAACATATACAAATTTTGACTGACCTTAAAGGACATACACGAAAAAGAGCGGAGCAACTGAAGAATTTTTAAGACACAGAAGTGTCAGAATTATTAGATGTGTGTTTCACTCTCCAAGACTAGCATATTTTCACCTTTCATTTTTATTATGCATCAGAAACTAACTACAGTAAAACTCCAGTGGTCAGGCATCCAGTGGTCTGATGGTCGGGCACCAACTGCAACCCAGAAGTACTCTGGCAGCTGCTTCAAGTTGTTAATCAATTACACTAACTGCAGCTGGATCTGCAGGCAACAGGCTTGCAATTTATCTTTGCTCTATCTATTGCCTCTGGGGGGCAGGAGGGGAAGGAGAGAGAGAGGAGAAGGGGACCGAGGTCAGCGGCAGGGGCGGGGGCGCCAAACTCTCTGTCATGTTGCAGGGTTGTGGAGAGGGGGCAAGAAGCAGGCAGCTGCTTCAGGAATTTCTAGTCAATTACACTGCCCAGGGCTGGATCCACAGCCAACAGGCTCTCAGTCTACCTTTCCTCTCTACTGCTTGGGGTAGGGGGTCGGCGGGCCGGGGGGGGGGGGGGGCTGCACCCTCCCTCCTGTTGCAGGGAGGCAAAGCCTGTGAGCGGCGGAAGGGGAGAGGCGGCAATCCACAGCCGACAGGCTCTCAATCTACCTTTCCACTCTACTGCCTGGAGGAAGGGAGGGGCGGGATTGGTGGGGTGGGGGTGTGCCGAACCCTCCCTCCTGTTGCAGGGAGTCAAAGCCTTAGAGCAAGCGGCGAAAGGCGCGAGAGGCAGGCAGCCGCATTCAGGAAGTTCTAGTCAATTACACTTACTCCGCCTGGATCCACAGCCAACAGGCTCTCAATCTACCTTTCCTCTCTACTACCTGGAGGGGGGAGGGGGGCAGGGGAAGGTAGGGGTCGGCGGGGGAGGGGCGGGGGTGTGCCAAACCCTCCCTCTAGCTGCAGGGAGGCAAAGCCTGCAAGCGGCAGAGCCAGAGAGGGGGGCAAGAGGCAGTAGAGAGGAAAGGTAGATTGCGAGCCCATTGCGGGGCAGTGTAATTGACTAGAACTTCTTGAAACAGCTGCCTGCCTCTCCCTCCCTCTCTGGTTCTGCCGCTTGCAGGCTTTGCCTTCCTGCAGCAGGAGGGAAGGTTTGGCACCCCACCCCCCCGCCTCCAGGCAGTAGAGAGGAAAGGTAGATTGAGAGCCTGTCGGCTGTGGATCTAGCCTGGGGCACCGTAATTGACTAGAACTTCCCGAACGTGGCTGCCTGCCTCTTGCCCACTCTCTGGTTCTGCCCCTTGCAGGCTTTGCCTCTCTGCAACAGGAGGAAGGGTTCAGCACACCCCCGCCGACCCCTACCCTCTCCTGCCCACGCCCCTCCTCCGGGCAGTAGAGAGGAAAGGTAGATTGAGAGCCTGTCGGCTGTGGATCCAACCTGGGGCAGTGTAATTGACTAGAAATTTTTAAAACAGCTCCCTGCCTCTCGCTGCCTCTGTGGCTCTGCCGCTTGCAGGCTTTGCCTCCCTGCAACAGAAGGGAGGGTTCAGCCCCCCCACCCCAGGCAGTAGAGGGGAAAGGTAGATTGAGAGCCTGTTGATCCATCAGCGGCAGTGTAATTGACTAGAACTTCTTGAAGCGGCTGCCTGCCTCTCTCCCCCTCTCTGCTTCCGTGGCTCACAGGCTTTGCCTTCTAAAATGGCGGCGGGTTCGGCCCTTACGGCGCTGTTCCCCGCTGACAAGACCCGCCCCTGCCAGAGTACCTCCTGATAGTCCGGCATTTCTGATAATCCGGCACCACCTGGGTCCCAAAGGTGCCGGATTATCGGAAGTCTACCGTATTAAGTTTTATCGGTCAACATACAAAAAGGTGGATTTTCTAAGTGTGAGTCTTACAAGCTCAGTCTGATCTAAATATCAAGCTTTCTAGTTCTCAATAGCATCAGTAACACAGATACCAAAAGCCAGATTCTTTCCCTAAGTTACACCACTGAATGCTTTTGTCTTCAGAGGAATTGTATCTATGCAATGGCATGCCATCAAAAAGTTACACAAATATAAGCAAAAGAAGAATGCAGTCTTATATATTGACTGTGCCAGCTAGGAGATTATCCATTTTAGTAGGGTTAGCGGATATATTTTTCTTGGCTGGAGGGTATTCAATATTATTTATATTTAATATTATTAGCATCCTTTTTCCACCATATTTTATATCCGGATTGGTTAGAATGTATTGCTTTAAAAAAGGCTAATTATTTAAAAAATAGGGAAATAAATGTACCTATGTGACAAATAAGGGCAAAAGAATCCAGAAGTCTAAATGACCAAAACAGCTATTCAATTCATACAACCAAAGCGATCAGAATATAATTAGTATTTCATTGTGTTTACCTCAATCTGTTGCAGAATTTTTGTGGTGATTTTTTTGCTTGTGAATTCATCTGGTGGAAAATTAAACTGAAGCTGCTCATCTCCTTCTGAAAATATGAACAGAAATTGTTTATTTTGTTTTTAGTAACATGTTGAATAAACCATGTTAGGTTACTTACAAACCTTCTTGAGAAGTTCGTGTTGAGTAAGGGTCACTTGCAACTATGTATAGAATACGGAGTAACTGCAAAACATCTTCCACACCACAGGAATTCTGCCCACTACCAGCTTTGGCCTGAGGTTGTTCTCTTCCTAAACTAAGAATGTCAGCATTCTGAAGAGTGGAAATAACTCCTTGGCTCAATCCAGACTTTGATCCATGTTCACAAAAATCCTGTAAAAAGGATTATTAGAATGAAAATATACACACTAGTATTTTTACAGCTATGCATCAAACTTAATTAATCATTTTATGAACAAAAATGTTTACTGTGTTTAGCCTTTTAGATAATTATTTTTCTTTTTAAAGTTCAAACAGTTGTGTGAGCCAGTCTATTATCTGATTGCTTTTTAATTTTAATGCTCCTAACAGAAAGGCATACAAAAGAAATGGAACCAGAAAAGACTAACATGATGTTGGCACATCAACCATACAGCCTCTCATTTTCATACACACATCAACCATACAGCCTCACCATTTCATATCTATCATCCTCAACCATCTTCAAAGCTGCAAAACAAAACAAGCAGCCATTCCATAGCTGTCTATGCCCCTCCCCCCACCAAAGAAAGAAGTTTGGATGAGGAAATAGACCTTATATGCAGCAATGAGCTGAGAACAATTTCTGTTTTTCCTAATACTTTTATTAGTGCCAGTTAATTTCCAGTGGCGCAGGAAAGCTGAGTCTGCATTCTTCTGCAGGTAGGTTATCAAGTCGTTCTTTGGTAATTCGTCAGTTCCAAGGTACTGTTCCACATGCTCTATTGACCAGCAACCCTACAACAGGAACCACCAAAAGTTGTTTTTTCCTGACTGTAAAGTCCTAAAAATTTCACAGGCATTATAATTTCAGTTTCTTTACGAACTTGCATTTACAAAACTTTTCAGCCGTACCTTCTAAATATATACGAATTACATTAGCACATTTTATAAAACACATTTCACAAATAGCAATGACTTGTTTTGTTACAATTCAAACAGCCACACAACGTAATGGTTAGTAAGAGTACCAAAATTAGTCTTACCATTTTTCCACTCTCTTTCTCTTTATCAGAATCCTTCATTTCTCTGTACATGATTCTAAACATGAAAAAATAAGTGTTATTTTTAAATAGCTTTTCAGAATAGCACAAAATATATTTAAATCATGTTACTGATTACTTTGGACTCGTCAATACAGCCTCTACATTCTGCAGTTACACTTAATCATTTTGTTGGAAGTTGGTTGGTTTTTAGGCAACTTGTTATGAAAGAGCAGGAGCAGGAGCAGGAGCAGGAGCAGGAGCAGGAGCAGGAGCAGGAGCAGGAGCAGGAGCAGGAGCAGGAGCAGGAGCACCTCCTCAAGGCAGCAAGTGTAAAATGCCCCAACTCAGAAGGACATTTACACTCTTGCTCAGAAACAGTGTTTAAGACCACTGCTTTTTAAGACCACTGAAACTCCATTTGTTTAAATGGGGCCTGAGTGTCCTAAGTGGTGCTATAAATGCTAATCTCTAGAATGGTACTAACAGAATTTATCCACAGGTAAGGAAATAACGTAGCTACATTAAGATGCCTTGAGTCATGTTTGAGGGTATGTCTACATCTCAATCAGAAGGTGTAAAATATATATAAACATATTTGAGGTACCTTTGGTGCATCCTGATTTAGGTGAGCTCAAATAGCAATGTAGCCCTGGCACATACAACATCTTGTGTTGCCACAATTTCACTATTGTTAATTAGTCTAACTCAGTGTTTCCCAATTTTACTTGGCCATAGAACCCGTTTAAACTTGAAAGAGTTTTGAAGAACCCCTAATAACAGTGTTATATATGGTATATAACAGGTGACTGCATCACTGACTGCACATGCAGCGCTAAGTTGTGACATCGTCCCCACTCTCTGGCTAAGATGGCATTACAGAGGAACACTTATCGTGGAAAACACAAATTAAAACTGTTCTCAATAAAATTAATAAATTCTTAATTTTTTTAAAAATCATAAAATGTTATTATAATGGAATTTACTCACAGATCCCTTATTTTCACTTCACAGAATGCCAGGGTTCCGTGGAACACCATTTGGGAAACACTGGTCTAACTACAGGCAGTCCCCGACTTACGCGGATCCGACTTATGTCGGATCCGCACTTACGAATGGGGCTTTCTCGCCCCGGAGGTCGAGGTAGCGGATTGCTACCTGCGAGCTCTGGGGCGAGAAAGCCCCGTTCGTAAGCTGCTCCGGTGCCCCTGGTCTGCTGGGGACCGTCCCCAGCAGACCACAGGCACCCGGACTGAAGCCGCAGCAGAGACGGGTTCCCGCGCTTCTGAGGCTTTGCTAGAGCTAAGTCTCAGAAGAGCGGGGAAGCGCCGCGGCTGCGGCTTCAGTCCGGGTGCCTGTGGTCTGCTGGGGACGGTCCCCAGCAGACCACAGGCACCGGGACTGAAGCAGCAGCAGCGGCGGTTCCCGCACCTCTGAGACTTTGCCAGAGCAAAGCCTCAGAGGCGCGGCACCCCGCTGCCGCTGCGGCTCTGCTCCCCGTGTCCCTGGTCTGCTGGGGGGGGGGGGGTGCAGCTAGTGTGCCCCCCCCCCCCCCCCAGCAGACCAGGCTTTTGTTTTGGACCCTGGGGCAGAGCAGCTGGGGCGCTGCCGATTGGTCTTGCAGAGCCGCTCTGGGCACTACTGGACCAACCCGGCAGCACCCCAGCTGCTCTGCCCCAGGTCCTGATTCAGCCACTGCTGGTCACTTTCAGCAGTGGCTGAATCAGGACGCCTGGGGCAGAGCAGCTGGGGTGCTGCTGGGTTGGTCCAGTAGCGCCGAGGAGCGGTGCTACTGGAGCAACCCAGCAGCACCCCAGCTGCTCTGCCCCAGGCGTCCCCAAGTCAGCCGCTGCTGAAACTGACCAGCGCTGACTACAGGAAGCCCGAGGCAGAGTTGCTCTGCCCCAGGCTTCCTGGAATCAGCCGCTGATCAGTTCAGCAGCAGCTGACTTGGGGACGCTTGGGGTTCTTAAGTTGAATCTGTAGGTAAGTCAGAACTGGCGGTCAGTTTCAGCAGCGGCTGAATCTGGACGCCAGTTCCGACTTACATACAGATTCAACTTAAGAACAAACCTACAGTCCCTATCTTGTACGTAACCCGGGGACTGCCCGTATATCAAAAGGAAGCTCAGATGTGTCTACATATTTTGCAAACAAACCTCCAGAATATACCCTAAGAAATACTCTGAAGTATATGACTGAAAGCATCAAAGGTAGTTCAGGAATGTATACACCTGCTACAAACACATCTCCTGACTACAGCACTGATGACTCTCTGGGAACCAGTGTGAAAATAGCTTATAGGGAAACCTGTTAGTTCTTGGATCCAAGAAAGTGAAAAGAGAGCTACTCACTTTGTGCAGCAACTGATGTTCTTCAAGATAGTTGTCCCTGTGGGTGCTCCACTGTAGGTGTTATGGCACCTTGAGCTTATAGCTGAAGATTTACAGCAGTATTACCCTGCACACACAGTGGAAGGGCATGTACAGTGTCATCTCATAGCATTGCAAGTGTTCAGCTGGTGCATGCTGTCAACCATCCCTCTGTTCCTTCCCTACCCAGGGAGGTTTAAAGTTGTGTATTTTTGTAAATGTGTAACCACTGAATTTTTCAGCAGTTACACATTTACATGTGAGAGCACGTGGGAGCCAGTGTTTAAGCTTGCTCCCCACTCCTTCCTAATCCCCTCCTCTGCTGCCTCTGTGGGAGGCGGAAGGGGCATGGCTCTGTGGGAACTGGCTCCCCACTTGCAATGCCTCCTGCCTCCCTCTCCCCCCCACTGCTACCGCTGTGGAAAGCAGCAGCACGGCGGGGAGGGCAGGGGGGCGGCAGGCAGCTCTACAGGAGGTGGTATTTGTGGGAAGCCAGCTTAAAAGCTGGCTCTCCATGAGCACCACTTAAAATCCAGCTCCCAATGCACATCAGCTCTGTCCCCACCTCTGAACAATGGCAGATAGAGAAAGTGGGGAAGGGGTGTCATGGGGGGGGGGGGGGTGGAGGGCTGTGGGTAACCACAGCTGGGGGGGAGGGGCAGGAGAGTCCAGGCTCATCAGTTAACCATGTACATGTTCACATCCCTAATTGAGACTGAGGCAGAGGGGAGGCTCGTGGAGCACCCACAGAGAGAACCATTTTGAAGAATGTCAGTTACTGCACAAGAGGAGCAACAGCCTCTTCTTCTTTGAGGAGGCTGTATTCTCTACTGTAGACAACTAAGGATTTTGTTTTTATAGAAGAAGGGACTTTGAAAGTTGCATATAAATATTAGAAAGGACAGCCAAGTCAAAATGTGTGTCCTGTTTTTCTATGGCATGGTAAATGTTTGTACTCAATCCCGTGTGGCTGTTCTACATACGTCTGGTATTGACACACTTGGTAAGAATGCAGTAGAGGTGACCACTGCCCTAGTGGAGTGCGTGCAAGCAGAGGGAGGAGTAAGAATGTTGCTCTGAGTAGCATTGGTGGATGCAGAGTGATATCCACTGTGAGAGTCTCTGACTGGAGATGGCTTTTCCTCTGACTGTTCTGCAATGGAGAGAAAGACTGGCATTTTCTGAACCATCCTGTCCTTTCTAGGTAATAGGAAAGTATTTTTTGTACTTCCAGATTGTGGAGGCCAGCTGTGTAAGACAAGTTAGTTAATGGATTGGTTAAGATGAATGAATGATACAACTTTGTGGAGAAATTTAGGGTGTATTCTCTATATGGGGGATCTGCTATTGGGGTTGCTATTTCACTGACCATCCTGGCAGTTGTGATTGCAATAAGAAAGGTGACTTTTACTGAGAGGTGTAGTAAGGAACAGATGACTATGGACTTAACAGGTTCTTCTCTGTGAAGATCTGGAGGACCGTATTGAGATCTCATAATGGACATGGCTATTTTAAGGGAGGGAAGACATTGTTTAGTCCCTTCAGAAAGTGTTTTGTGGCTGGGCACACAAAGAGCCCTGGACTTCTATCACGTTATGTTTACTTGAAATTGCAGTGAGGTGCACTCTTATAGAGGTGTTGGCAAGTCCCTGTTTTTTAATTCTAATATATAGTTCAGAGTTCTGGAGGTAAGTTACTGAGACATCTGTTCCATGATTTATGTACCACTGCCAGAGGTTTATTGCTTTCACACATAGGGGGTATGAACATGCCCTTCCCAGATGGTTAATATAAAACATACATAACATGCTGTCAGTGAGTACCTTAACAGACCTATTGCAGATGATTTGGCAGAAGTGCTCACAAGCACTTCTGACTGCACAATGTTCAAGTACATTGATGTGAGATGATGTTTTGTGCAATGACCATCAAATCTGCATGGTGTGGCTGTTGAGATGTGCACCCTGTCACTCTAGAGAGGTGTCTGTCGTGAGCATAAGTGTGCAAGGCACCTGCTGGAATAACACTCCTGTACACAGGTTGTGGCGCTGTAACAGTCATTTGAGAGAGCATTTGACTGTTTGGAACATTGAGGGTTTGCTTAAGGAATACCTGTGGGGGATAAAGCAAGTATAATGCCATCCTTTGGGGCAACGCATATGAAGACTGGCATATTTTACAATGAACATCGTTGCTGACATATAGGACCAAGCCACTGCAGACATCATCTGGTTCATACCTACGGGCTCTTGATAATAGTTGTGACCAGAGTAATCAGAGCTACAAAGCAATGATGTGGGAATTTCATTTGTGCTTGCATTTCAGATCAGCCCCAATGAATTCCAATTGTTATGCAGAGATGAGATGCCACTTTTGTTAGTTTATCTGGAAGCCCAGAGTTGTGAAGAGATTGACTGTGAGATCTGCACTTACTACTGCCTTTTGAAGGAACAGAGTAGTTATGTGGCAGTCCTCCAGATACGGAAATATCATGACTCTTGACTTTTGAAAGTGAGTGACTGCTACTGTCAGAACTTTTTAAAAGACCCTAGGGGCCATGGCTAGGCCAAACGGTAGCACACGGTATTGATAATGGTGGTTGTGGAGAGTGAAGCACAGTAATCTTCTGTGTACAGGTGCCCTGTAATATTAAAATAGCATCCTGTAGGTCAAAGGAACACAACCAATACCCTTGTTGTAGTGCTGAAATCTGTTTGCCAAACTTGTCTGAAATCTTATTTCTTTACAAACTTGTTTAGTTGACCTAACTCCAAGATGGGCCTCCATTCCCCAGTCATTTTAGGAGATGAGAAAATATTGGGAGTAGAATCCCATTCCTTGTGCTGTGAAGAACCACCTCTATTGTTCCTAGTTCAAGCAGGTGCTGTCTCTCCTGTTGTAAAGGGATTTCACAGGAAGGATGTTGGGTAGGTGGTGCAGAGAGGAAAAAGGTAGAGTAACCTTGGAAAATGATTTCCAGCACCTATTTGTCTGTTGTAACATGTTTCCAGACCAGGTAGTATGGAAGGTCTATAAAGGTAGAGTGGTAGCAAACAGGAGGTGTTGAAACCTGGACCAATTACTCAAAACATCTGGCAAAATGGCGAGGGTTGGGATGCTACACAGTGGTCTTGATTTTGTCATCTGTGATTCTGTGTCTCCTTAGGGAAACCAGAGAGGTGGAGCCACCATGTTCTGTATATCAGAACTGTTGTTGTTAATGATCTGGCCGTGGTTTTGGCAGAGTAAAGAAATGGTTTCAGGCAGTTTGGCCAGTAAAATGTCCAGTGAATTTGCTACCCTCTTGAAGAGGTCTTGGAAAGAACTAAAACTGTTCCCTGTGTTAGAAAGCAAGGCATGATTTTCCCAATGATGACATGTGTGGGAGTGATGTTGTCACCTTCAGGGACCTCCTCTATGTCAGCAAAGTCATCTTGTTGCGCTTCAGGTAGGGGCAGAGCGTATGGTGACTAAGACTGTGAGATTACGGCCTGGGGTACTGTAGAATTGGACTGTTGGGCTCTGTACAAGGCTTATTTGTCCCATCCTGGCCAAGTTATAGGGAGAGGGATGGGTGGAAGTTATGGGAATATCTACTATGCTTGCCCTGGTAGCTGTGTGTTTGTGGCTGTGGTGTCTGTTTTAGAGAGGGATGCTGACAAGGAAAGCTGATTACGTCTTCCTCCTCTTTGTTGTGGCTTGAAAAAGAAGGAGCAGATCTGGCTGATGTCATTTATCTGCTAGGCCCCCCAGTGCACAGGGGAGCATCGGTACCAAAAAATGGAGTGCTTGGTACCAAAGTTTAGCTAGGTCCATGTGGGATGTAAGCCAGTGCAGCACCATGAAGCTTGGCAAGGATGTCAGTAAGGGGTGGTCACGGTCAGTGTCAAAAGCTTGGGAGGTTGTTTAAGTGACTGCTGCGGTACCGGCACTGTGGTCACCTTTGTTGCCAGCAGTGCTGGGGCGAGTGTTTAGCTCTTAGATTTAGTCAGATAGAGGACACAGCTGTTTCAATGCCTTAGTGCCCTGGGAGTTGTCTGTCTGGACATACCTGATGCCTGTCAATCAGATGAGGATGGTACTATCAGTACCGAGGCAGACTATGCCTTGGAAGACTGTTTCTTTGAAGGCAAGTCACTTTGCGGAAAAGACTGCTGTTTCTGGTTAGTAGGCTTCTTTGCTGGTGGGTCCAGAGAAGGTGGAAGAGGACCCTGATCTGAGGCTGCTATTGGGAATCACTGTGCAAGGTGGAGTGCGAGACTCCAGTTCTGAAAACGGTCTGAGGGATTTCTCCATAAGAAGTTTCATTTGGAGTCCCGGTGCCTTTACTGACCTTACTGATCATTTCTTACAGTAGAGCCTTACAGGGCCAGTCCTAACCAACTGGCAGCTCCAGGCAACCGCCCGGCTTGCCCGATGGGTTTAAAAAAAAAAGCAAAAAACAAAAAAAACAAAAAAAACCACACACATGACAAAAATTTGTCAAGCCAAAAAAAGGGGGGGGGGGGGAGGGAATTTTTCGAAGAAAAAAAAAAATGTGGTCGCAGCCCACCTCTAAGACCAGCTCTGAGTGAAAGCATTTCTGTAAGATATGTGCCTCCCCAAATCATTGGACGCAGTGAGCATGCCCATCTGAGACCCAAACAGACAGCATGCAAGTAAGGCATTTTTTGAAACCAAGGGAACCAGGTATGAAGAAGAAAGCCAGTTAGGGAAGGATAAGAGGGGTGGAGTGGACAAAAGGGATTTTTTTTAAAGGAATGGGTTATGGAATGGATCAAAATAAACCAGGGTAGCAGGATAAAAGAGGGGTATCTTATCTGATGAAACATTGAAGCGAGAAGAGCTGCTGAATTTTGATCTAAACTTAGGGCAGTAGAGAAGGAACTGACGGATGGTAGATGGTGCGTGCCAGCTGCATGCTGACACCACCACAATATAGTACCATATGTCCACCGCCTCCTGGGGTACTGATGTTGTAAATCTTCAGTTATAAGCACAGGGCATCAAAACATCTACAATGGAGCATGCACATGGACACTCATCAAAGAACATACACTGTCAGTGAAAGAGATTACTAGGATAGGGACTCAGAAAAAAACCAAAATACAAAAATATCCCATCATTATTAGTGTATCATACTTCACAACTCATGGAATAGAAATCTCTCCACTGTAATGAACACTAATTTCACCACTGAGTGAAAGGGGTAGCCATGATGTTAGTCTTTATCTGCAAAAACAATGAAGAGTCCTGTGGCACCTAAAAGACAAAGATTTAATTGGGCCTAAGCTTTCGTGGGTAACTACTACTTTGTCAGATGCAAAGAGCGGAAATCACAAAAAGCTGGGGAGTGTACATGTGCGTGCATACTCACAGAAAAGAAGTAACTTATCAGATCTGGGAACAATGTTAACCGAACTGGTCTCATTAACACTGGTCCTAAACTTGATAAGTTACTTCCTTCTTTTGATATGCTAGTTTATCTATATATACGCACATAACCCAACCTGTGCAATTTCCACTCCATAGTTCTAAGTGTTTTTTACCCACAAAAGCTTATGCCAAAATAAATCTGTTAGTCTTAAAGGTACCTCAGGACTCCTCACTTTTTTCACTAATGAGGTAAGTTACACAAAATTAACCATGTCAAACTCTACAAAGCATTACAAAAAACCAGAGTGAATCTGCAATAAAATAACTGAGATAAATTATAACACAAGCAATGGAACATAATACAAGAAAAAGACCATAAGAAAAAAGTGGGTTTTATAGCAGTCTATATTGCAAAGTATGGCCAGGGATCAATTCACATCCCTAGTAGGCTCTAGCAGCCCTGTTTTATTAGAAATGCTGACTACTTCCCTGCACCTCTTTAAACACTAATTTTTAGAAGAGCAGAAAGAAATATCAACCATCTTCTGATCCATTACAGCAAATCCCTCTCCTCTCCCTCAAATTATTAGTTCCATATGGTATCAATTTTTTTGCTTCTTGTAAGAAAAAGGCCGTCAGATCTTAATACAAGGTTACAACAATTTCTTAGCCAGTCACCCTCAAATAAAACCATTATAGGTGCATTCATATATTTATAACTAGCAGGTGAGTCCCATCGTTGACCAGGCAAAGTCATTTCGCATAGATTACACTTATAGGAAAGTTCAAGAAATTAAATATATGTAATATAATTTTTTATTTATGTGCTTGCAAAAGGGAAGTTTTAAATTTGTAGAATTTCAACTTCAAATATTTTTCATTGTATTGAATAATTACTATAGTAAATTTGAATCAGAAAGTCATAAAGCCTCCATTACTCTTTCTGTAACTAATTTGAATTATTCTGTGATTTGTAATAGTAAACATTTTCTTTGCACTAAAATTACAGTTCAATAGGGGACTCATTTTTAATTTTGTTAGCAAATATTTATGATTAGCATTCAAAAAAAATAGTCATGACTTTTTTCTGATGGAAAACAAAAATTATTTAAACCTTTTAGCCAGCATATTCTGGTGTAAAAAATAGTGTTTTCAGTTAATTTAAGTGACCAAATTTTGTTTTTGCAAAATTTGGTGTAGTCCCCTTACTAAAGGTGTCTTGGCTTATTTTCTGGAAAGAGCCTGTGTGCTGTAATCTAGCCCCAAAGACTAAAATTGTCATGAGCCCTTGAGGAAACCAGGAAGGAAGTGATTTTCTGTTTGGGGCCTGGGTCTCTCCATGTGTCTGGGGAGAGACTCTCAGCAGTCTGTGGACGTTTTCCTTTGTTTTTGGAAAAGAGGAGCCAGGCTGCTGTGGAGTTTTAGCCAGTCCAAGAGCTGTTAGGTGGCAGCTACAGACTTGAATTTAGAGCCTTTTGGACTGGAATCAAGCAGGCTGCTTCTGATTGCCCTTTGGCTGTACCTGTGGATAGAAGTACTACTTTGCACCCAGTACGCAGAAGGAGACTAGAACCATCTACTCCAGCTGCAAAATCTTCAAGCGTGCCCATGCAACCAAGAGTATGGTCCTGACAGTCCTGAGGAGTGCATACTCTGGTGTGTGATAAATAGGGGCAGTGCAAATGCCAGATAGATATGTTCCTATTATTTCTATGTACTTTGTTAGTGTTATTCACTGTTAATCTGTTAAATTCTGTTTAAGTTGTTAAGTAAAGGTTGTTCTTCCTACTGTAATCTATAAGATATATACTATTTATGATTTGTAATTGTTGTTCTGGAGTTAGATCCAAATTATTGCTGGAATAATTTTATTCCTGGAGGCTTCCAAGGCACACCATTAACTGTGTACAAGGCCAGCCAGGTGGCGGCACCGCCATAATATGTTTGAGCAAGGGACAGCAGCAAAGGGGTGGATAGGGTTTCCCCAACTAAACACCACCACCACTGGAGTACTCAGGATCTCCTTTTATGTTAAAATCATCAGGCGCCTCGGCACACCTGTGAGTGTGACCTGCTCCCGAGTAACCCAGGGAGGAAAAAGGGGGTTACTTCTCAATTACCTACAAATACCATGTAAGACTTTATTTTGGGCAAGCACGCACGCGCGCACACACACACACACACACACACTTCAAAATATATAGTAGGTTCCTTACGTGTATGTTGGCTCCCAAATACGTCTAAGTTTATCAGATTTCACATTGCCATTACAGGATAGCTGCAGTAATTTCTGTACATAGTAAAAGATGGTAGATCGGAAATTTGTTAGGGGCAACTCTACTTCCCGAGTTGTACCAAGACCTGTAACTTTCAAGGTAAGAGCTAAACGAGGTGATGGCATACACTCAACTTCTTCCAAGAGTTCTGAATGGGGTGTACCTGTATTTGTAAAAATCAATGTAAGAATTAAACAAGAAATTCATAAGACTTAAGTACTCTCCACACACACTACTTAACAATAATAATATGCTCTTATAAGAAAATTTACTACTATTACACATCTATATCCTTATTTTCTTTCATTCCATTTCACTATCAGGTTCTCCCACACTAGCAAAGAGTTGCAAGGGACATACAACATCCTTCACTTAAAATTACCACATGCACTTAAATTTCTCCTTTAAGTCTTAATATCATCTTATACAGATTCCTTTCAATTTCTATGTACTAAGGATGGATATGTATGGTACACCTCTTGCAGGCTGAAGCCACAACTCTCTTTTGCTTATTGGGCACATAGAAAGAGACCTGAAGTACCTTGTTTTACAGTGTGAACAAGCAATCTCAGAGCACATTAGACACCAGCGGCTAGCCCATGCCTGCTGACAAACTCATGGGGATTGGCCTGTGAAGCTGTTTAACTGCAGGGCAGACCACAGACTCAGGTTGCAATCCAGGCTCTAGGATCCTGCAACGTTGACAGATACCAGAAATCAGAAGTCTATACTGCAATTAAACAGGGCTGAGGCATGGGCCAGCCATGGGTGTGGAACTGCAGTGTGCACATATCCTCAATGTTCTTGCAACATACCTGGTGGAGGGATTTCTAGATCAGTTGTCTGTTGGACATTAGTTCTGCCAGGTCTTGGGTCAAAAGCAGGAACCAAAGCAGAAAACTGACGTTTCAGTACATAGTCATCATCCCACGTTCTTCTACGTCCACCTTTCGTTTCATACTCCTCTTCTTCCTGTTGAAACAAGATTCCACAAAAAAAAGAATGGTTACTTACCTGTAACTGTTGTTCTTCGAGATGTGTTGCTCATGTCCATTCGAATTAGGTGTGCGCACCGCGTCTTCCAGAGTGTTTTCCCTAGCGGTACCCATAGCGCCGTCAGGGCACCCCCTGGAGTGGCGCCGCCATGGCGGGGCATAAGTACTCCTGCCGGCACTGCCCCACCTCAGTTCCTTCTTGCCGGACACTCCGACAAAGGGGAGGTAGGAGGGGAGTCGAATGGACATGAGCAACACATCTCGAAGAACAACAGTTACAGGTAAGTAACCATTCTTTTCTTTGAGTGGATGCTCATGTCCATTCGAATTAGGTGACTTCCAAGCCAACCCCACTTTAAGGAGGAGGGGTCGGAGCACTCAGAAAGAGAAGTCCACGAAAAATGAACAATCCAAACAAATTTATTCAACCAAGCAAACACAGAAAAAAACTGTATGAAGTGCACTGTGACACTGATAAACCATACATATTTACAATACAGAGCAGAGGACTGCAGAGCCCACTCCTGTGTCCTCCCTGTCCTGCTGTGCCAGTGCGTAGTGCGCCGTAAAGGTGTGGAGTGACAACCACGTGGCCGCCCTGATTTCAGTGATTGGAACCTACGCTCCAAAAGCTACAGAAGACGCCTGCGCCCTGGTGGAATGCGCTGTAACCCGGGGCAGGACCTTCCCGGCCAAGGCATAACACTCCCTGATATGTCCTGCGACCCAACTGGACAACCTCTGGGTCGATATGAGGAGCCCTTTCATCCTGTCAGCGACAGCGACAAACAATTGTGTGGATTTGCGAAAGGGTTTAGTCCTATCAATATAGAAAGCTAGCGCATGTCTAGCATCCAGGGAATGGAGCACCTGCTCCTGAGGGGAGGCATGGGGTTTTGGAAAGAAAACCGGGAGGTAAATTTCTTAGGACAAATGGAACGGTGACACCACCTTGGGGAGAAAAGCCGGATGAGGGTGGAGCCTCACGTTATTGTCAGAAAACACTAGGTAGGGCGGGTTTACAGTTAACGCCCTCAACTTGGAGACCCTGCGAACTAATGTAATGGCCACAATGAATGCAACCTTCATAGAGAGGTGCTTCAAAGAACACGTGGCCAGCGGCTCAAAAGGGGGCAACACAAGCCTAGACAACACGAGGTTGAGGTCCCAAGTGGGGTGAGGGGGTCTAACCGAGGGATACAACTTATCTAAACCCTTAAGGAACCTTTTGACCACAGGGTCTGAAAACAGGGAAACTCCTGCCGAACCAACATGGAAGGCGGAGAGATGCCACATGGACTTTGACAGAGGAGGTAGAGAGGCCACTGGAGCGAAGTTCAAAAAGGTAGTCCAGAATGGACGGAACAGGTGCACAGGACGGGTGCACTCCCCTTCTGGATGCCCAAGACGAGAAACGCCGCCACTTGGCCGTGTACGACCACCTAGTAGATGGTTTCCTACTACTTAGGAACACCATCTGTACCTTCTGGGAACATTCCCTTTCCGGTTGGGTCAGCCATGGATAAACCAGGCCATCAGGTGGAGAGAGCTGAGATTCGGGTGAACCAGGGTCCCTCCGTCCCAAAGTTGGGTCAGGCGATCCCGAGCTGGTGGGAGCATTATAGGCTCCTCGCTGAGCATGTCCATCAATATAGGGAACCAGAATTGTCTGGGCCACCGAGGGGCTATCAGGATGACCGTGGACCTGACGGTCTTGACCCTGGTCAGAACCCTGAGAATTAGGGGAAACGGAGGGAAAGCATAGAGGATGCCCACCGGCCACATCACCATCATGGCATCCCCCCAGGAGTGTTCCCCCAGCCCCAACAGGGAGCAGTAACTCTGACACTTGGTATTGCGTGCCGAGGCAAATAGGTCTAATAGGGGACAGCCCCACCTGTGGAAGACCTGACGAAGAACCAAGTCCTTGAGAGACCACTCGTGGGCTCCGAAGGACCTGCTCAGAGCATCGGCCAGCAGGTTTTTGCACCCGGCAGGTACTCTGCCTGCAAAACTATGTCGTGCTCTATGCACAGAGCCTCACGACAGAGGGGAGGCGACCGGGCTCCCTGCTGCCTGTTGAGGTGAAAAACAGCCGCCGTGTTGTCCATGCAGACCAGGATAGAACGGCGAGAGAGCTTAGACAGGAAGGTCTTGCACGCTCTCCTGACTTTCCTGAGCTCCCGGACATTTATGTGCAGAGCCCACTCTGCAGGGGACCAGAGACCCTAGGTCCTGTGACACTCCAAGTGTGCTCCCCAGCCCAGGTCCGAGGCATCTGTGACCAGTGTAAGCGAGGGGGGAGCTACGGTGAAGGGAACCCTGCTGCACACCACCGCCTCCTGAGTCCACCACTGTAAGGAGGCCTCACCTCCGGAGGCACTGTGAGAACCGTGTCCCAGAGACCCCTGGACTGATTGAATGCCTTTGCCAACCAGGTCTGCAGAGGCCTGAGCCTCATTCGAGCATGGCATACCACATACGTACATGCCGCCATGTGACCCAGCAGTCTCGAGCAGACCCGAGTGGTCGTGATAGGGAACCGAGTTAATTCAGAGACCAGCTCCACTATGGACAGGAACCTGGTTCTGGGGAGAAGTGCCCTCGCCACCCTGGCGTCCAGGAGGGCACCTACGAATTCTAGGGGCTGAGAGGGAGTCAACAATGACTTTTCCTCGTTTAGCAGGAGTCCCAGCCTTACGAAGAGGGCCCTTGTGAGGGACACATGGGCCTCGACTTGTTCGTAGGAATGACCGCACATTAGCCAGTCGTCCAGGTACGGGAACACGTGTACCCCTTTTTTGTGGAAAAACGCCACTACAACTGCCGTGCATTTTGTAAAGACCCTTGGTGCTGTTGAAAGGCCAAATGGGAACACTGTAAATTGGAAGTGGCATCGGGAAACAATAAAATGGAGAAACCTCCTGTGGCTGGGCTTATTGCCACATGGAAGTAAGCATCCTTGAGATCGAGAGTTGCGTACCAGTCTCCTAACTGTAGAACTGGAATGACAGAAGCCAGGGTTACCATTCTGAACTTGGATTTCACGACTGCATTGTTGAGGTTCCTGAGATCTAAGATGGGACAATGAAATATCGGGAATAAAACCCCTTGCCCTCCAGATGGAAAGGGACCCTCTCCACAGCTCCCTTTTGGAGGAGCGCCAGCACCTCCTGGTGGAGGGTGTCTTCGTGAGAGATGTCCCTGAAGAGGGACAGGATGGGCGGGTTAGAAGGGGGCGAACCCAGAAAAGGGATGGTATAGCCACTCCTGATTTTCCTTAGCACCCAGGCATCGGTCGTGATTTCTGCCCAGGCCTGAGCAAACCGGGATAACCTGGCCCCAAACAGGGGACCAGGGTGGGAGGCTGGTGCGCGACTCTCTAGCAGCCTGTCAAAATTGGTGCTTGTGCTGCTGGGAGGGACCTTGACAAACCCCACGGGGGTTGTCCCCTCTCGGGCGACGTTGATGACCCCTTGAGGCCGAGGGGCTAGCAGCAGCCCCCGCATCCCCACTAGGAGCACGAGGACGACATCTCCAGTAATCCCCACAGGTGACCTGGGACTGCGGTCTCCCCTGTTGCCTGTAGGGCAGCTGACAATACTGAGGAGCTGGCGTGTGGATCCCCAAGGACCGTAGAGTAGACCTCGTGTCCTTGAGCGTATAGAGCCTCGAGTCCATATGCTCCGAGAATAACACCTTGCCGTCGAAAGGCAGATCCTGAATAGTAGTCTGGACATCAGGAGGTATTCCAGACACCTGCAGCCAGGCACCACAGCACATAACCACACCCGACGCCATGGTGCGGCTGCAGAGTCGACAGCATCCAGGGAAGCCTGGAGAGCCGTGTGTTCGATGGTTTTACCCTCAGAGGTCTTGGCCGCAAACTCCTGACGGGTCTCGGCAGGCAGCTTGTCCTTAAACTTATCCATGGCCTGCCAGGTATTAGCAATGCTGATTAGCAATACCGAGTTGCACCCCACCGGTGGCATACACCTTACGACCCATCAGATCAAGACGCTTGGGCTCCCTAGCTTTTGGGGACGGCCCCATCTGGGGAAGCTTCTCCCTTTGGGCCGCAGCATGAACGACTAAGGACCCAGGGACAGGCTGGGAGTACAGGTGTTCGTGCCCCGACTGGGGAACGTAATAGCGCCTCTCAACTCCTTTTAAGGTAGGAGACGGAGTCGCCGGTGTCTGCAACAAAGCATTGGTAATTTTGGCCACGGTCTTATTAAGTGGCAAAGCCAAACGGGCGGGCGCATCCTCCGAGAGGATGTCAATCATGGGATCCGTGTCCTCCACTACTGGCTCCACAGGGACACCCAGATTGGAGGCCAGACGCCTAAGCAGCTCCTGATACGCTCGGGCATCCATAGTAGGCAGTGCCGGTGTGAGATCCACCAAGGCTTCATCAGGAGATGATGGATGACGACGACTCCTGGATCGGTGCCGGACCCGGCGTAGGAACCGGTTGAGGCGCCGGTTGGACAGGCGGTACCGCTTGTGGAAGCGGCTCCGGTACTGAGGCCTGTGGCTAAGCCGCGGCATCCGAGGCAAGCGACCTCTGGGGGGAAGGAGGGAGTCGTGACAACAATGCCAATGGTTGCGTTCAGCAGCCCGAGGCTCCTGACACCACAGGAGGGCAGCATAGGCCCCTGCCACTGGTGGTAAGACCACAGTGTCCAGAAAGGGCACTGTGGTTGAGGCAGCCAAGTCTGCTGCACCCACGAACGATCACGTCGGTGCCGGGAATGGGATCTATGAGCCGAGGAAGCTCCCGAGGACTCCGATCTGAACGATGCCTCATCAGAATCCGACGAGTAGTCGGACTCCGGCCAGGGAGGCGCAGATGATAAATGACCTCAGCGCTGGTGTCGAGGACAATGGTGCCGTACACGTTGCCACATGGCTAGAGTGGTACGGCACCGGTGCAGCCAAGATGGGGTCTGGGAGAGGTTCCAGCACCGAGGACGGTCGGGCCCAGTCGGGTGCCAGGTGAAGCCTGGCGGCCTGCGTGGAGACCGGCACTGATGAGGAGGCAAGCCGTACTGGTCCCACAGGGGACGGTCCCGCTGCATAAGTGGCTGGAGCCATCCAGTCATGCCCGTGCGGAGGCGAAGCAGGAGCCAGAACGGCCTCGGCGTAGGCAACCTTGACCCTTCCGCCTCAACCAACGATGGAGGGGAGGTAGAGACACTAATGAGGTCTTGCACTGCCTCAAAGGTGTCTGGCATGGAAGGTCGGTGCAAGGGTAACTGCCCTGGACTGGACGTCCCGCTCACTTACGCCACACCGTGGAGGATGTGGACTTGTGCACCGGTGACTCGGCACCGTGATGTACGTCCGACTTGGATACTCGGCTCGGAGACGTTCTTGACCTCTTCAGTGCCGGAGAATGAGACCGGTGCTGGGCCCTCGATGCCGAGGCCCGGCCCCGGGATGGAGCATCCCGCGTGGATGCTGGTGCACTGCGCACTGCAGAGTGCCCAGCCGGTGCCGGCTGTAAAGCCGCCTCCATGAGGAGAAGTTTTAGACAAGAGTCTCTCCCCCTCTTAGTGCGCAGCTTAAAAGACTTGCAGATCTTACAGGCGTCCGTAAGATGGCCCTCACCCAGACACTTCAGACAACTGTCATGAGGGTCTCCTTTGGGCATGAATTTTGTGCAGACAGCGCACGCCTTAAAGCCATGCGGTCCTGGCATTCCTCACCCCCGAAGGGGGAGAAGGAAAAACAAAGAGACACTAACTATCTAACTAAGTGAACTATTCAGAACTATCTACAATGCTAAGAGAAAAATGGGAACCATTAACTGATCTAAGAGAGAGACACGCTCCAACGACTGTCACGGGTGGTAAGAAGGAACTGAAGTGGGGCAGCACCAGCAGGGGTATTTATGCCCCACCATGGCGGCGCCACTGCAGGGGGCACCCTGCCGGCGCTATGGGTACTGCTAGGGAAAACGCTCTGGAAGATGTGGTACACACACCTAATTCAAATGGACATGAGCAACCACTCGAAGAAGAAACATTTTGATTGATATTTAAACAAAAGAGATTAGTTACAAAATAAGGCAGAGTTATCTAAAGGGTGAAACAAACTAAAATGAGTACTGAGGTTCTAGTCTCAACATCTAACAAGTTACCTTCAGAAAGGTCAAAACCTCTATTTATTCAAATGAAAAATGGGAGTTAACTATACTTACCCATTTTATGAAGTGCTTTGCAACCTACACTTTGGAAATGCTACTATTAAATACACATTGTGAATCCTATACACAAACTGACTGTTTGTAACTACAAATGCACTCCCTTCTACTCCCAAACATATTATTCATAAATACAAGCTGATAGGAAAAACAATTATGACTGAGTTTATCACAGAAGTCATAAATACCATGACTTTCCAGGACCTCCATGACTTCCACAGCTGCAGCAGCTGGTGTGGCAGACCCAGGGCCTACTGGGGCAACTAGCTCTAGGGACATGGGAGTAGTGGCAGTCCTGGGCATGGACCCTAAGCAACTGCAGTCCCACAGCCACCCAGGAGTGGTCCTTGTGATCCTCAGAAGAACAGGCAGTCAGCCTACACCATGGGGGCAGAAGCCAGCAGTCAGCCTCTGGGGCCCACAAAGCAACTAACATTTTGTCAAGGGCATTTATAGTAAAACTTGGACAGGTCACAGACCATGAACTTTTGTTTATTGCCCATGATTTAAAATTCTTGTAAAGCTAAGATTGAGTTATACGTAAGTAACTGGAAAACATTTACTGGTCTATATTTAGAAATAGTTTCAAAGTTTATACTGAAAGCACAAGCTTACCAGAATGTCTCATCCACTAACAAAGACAATTTAAAAACACTTCAATATGCATATTAAATTAGCCACAAGAGGTTGTTCACAAATTCCCATGAAAATAACTGAAATGTTTAAGAAAACCTACAAAAATATAACAATAGGCCAAAACTATCAACCGTGGATGCCTTAAGTTGCGTTCCTAGCATTTAAATGGCCTGTTTTAGAGAAGTGATGAGCACAAATGAATTCCAGTGAAGTCAAGGTGATTTGTAGGTGTTCAGTATATCTGAAAAGATGTGGACGAATTAAAAACTAAGAAGAAATTCAGAACCACTCCCATCAGAGACATCTTATGTTTCTCATTTTAGTTCCTAAAACATCCATTCTGGCCACCTCCTTTTCTGAGGCCAAAGCAGATACATATTGTGACATCATACCTATCAAGAAGCCAAACCAGAGCATGGAATCAACCATAATGGGTCAGGCAAGATATGCGCATGTGTGTGTGTTCAAAATTTTTTAAATACAATGCATATTTTTTCTTCCCAAACTCCTGTAATTCCATCTGAAGTACAGTAAAACTCCAATTGTCCGGCACCAACTGGAACCCGGAAGCGCTCCGGCCAGCCAGACAATCGGAGCTGCTCTGCCCCTGGCTTCCCCAAGTCAGCCGCTGGTCAGTTTCAGCAGCGGTGGACTTGGGGAAGCCGGGGGCAGAGCAGCTGGGGTGCTGCCGGGTTGGTCCCACAGCGCCGCCCTCTCCCACACTGTGCAGTTCCTCGCTGACCCGCCCACCCCACCCCACCCCAGATTCCTCATAGCCCCCCTTCCGGTACTCTGCATATCTGATAATCCGGCACCCCCTGGGTCCTAAAGGTGCCAGATTATCGGACGTTTACTGTAATGCTGGCCCACCACAGCAGTGTGTCCCAACCTTGCCTGACTATTATACCCCTTTCCAGGAGTCTGATTTATCTTGAGTATCTCCAAGTTTCACTTCCCTCAAAAACGATTTGCTTATAAAAATCAGACAAAAAAATACACAAATGCTACAGCACATGATTATTGAAAAACTGATTACTTTCTCATTTTTATCCTGTAATTACAAATCAACTGGGATATAAATATTGTAGAAACACTTAAATCTACAGCAGGGCTGTGCAAAATATGGTACACTGGTTTATCTGGCAAGCAGACCAGTGGGGATCCTCAGTCAGGCTCCCTGCCTGCCTTGCTTCTGCACGCTACTCAGAAAAGCGGCCACAGGGCCCTATTTGTCTTTGAACAGTTGCAAGCATGGGGGGGGTGGAGGAGGAGGAAGAGGCAACTTTGTGCACTGCCCCCGCCCCAAGTACAACCCCACTGGCTGCTGGCCAATGGGAGCTGCCCGTTTGAACAACAGGCAGTGTATGAAGTACCCCTCCCTTCAGGCTTGCATTTTTATACTACTCTGTGTTGACCACTTGTGAATTTTTATGTAGTTTGGCTCTTTGGTTTGAAAAGGTTGCTGACCCCTGCTTTAAGCATAAAAAGCCAATTCTAGATTCTCACACTGCCACCATAGCTTAGATCTTATATCTATCCTTTAATATGCAGATTTGATTTAAATAGAAAGTAAATCTAGGTATACACTGTACCATAACTTCCTCATATTCCTGATCTTCTTGATTGTCATCTTCATTTTCATCATCCTCCTCATCTGGCTCAGGCAGATCCTCATCATCATCTAACTCTGCTAATAGTGTACTTGCCCGGCAGCTATCAAGAAAATCTATATATAAAATAAAAGATAAAAACGTGTTTTAAAAAGTGAAATAATTTTGAAAGCTAAAAGAAGGAGGAAAAGAATGAAAACAGAGCTCTAACTATTAAGGAAGACAGGGCTAAAACTTTGTCCAACACACACTGTCAATGTGGAAAAGAAAAAAATGTAAAGCACCTAATTAGCACACCTGGCAAAGAAACAATAGTATGTTCAAAGGATACAGTAAACAACAGTCTGTTCAAATGATACAGTAAAAATGTTTAGCAATATATACTTCTTAGAAGTCACATCTAAAATTACAGGATTGATCAAGATTGGGAGAAAAACCTTTATTTCTTCAATTTACATTATGAATTTCATAGTATTTATATATAATCACACAGTTTCCCCTTCTCCGTGGGTCTTTAATATTTATGCAAAGACATGGACAGTAAAGCTACAAAGATCGTTACCGGTATTCAGGGACTGGCTATGATCTTAAACTACTTTTAACTCATTTTCAGAACTAATTTCAAATTGTTTTACTAACATTAATTGTGTTCTCCAAACCATAACAAATGACTAGAAGTTACAAGTTAGTCATGGGTATTTTTGGTAAAAGTCATGGACAGATTGTGGCCAAAACACAAAAATTCATGGCTCATTACTTGTCTATGACTTTTACTATAAATACTATTGACTCAATCTTAGCTCGGGGGAGGAGGAGCACAAAGGGGAAGAGTGAGCTGCTGCTCAGGGAAGTAGGGCAGGGACCAGGGCCACGAGCACCTGCTGCCAGGGGCCGCTGACAGCAGCTGCTGTGGCAGCCCAGTGACTGCTGCTGGGGTCTACTAAGCTGCAGCTGCTCCCACGGTCCCCAACACTGCTGCACAGGCAGCCCTAGAGAGTCAGTCACACTGACTACTGCAGAAGTCATGGCAGTCAAGGACAGTCACAGAATCCATGACTTCCACAACTTCCATGACACACACAGAGCCCCCTAACAAATGGCATAATATAATGGACTCATTTGATAATATTGGTTAACACCATTTTTTAAAATAAAATATATAAGCAGCCTCAGTATCAGCATACAGCTCTCCTATTAGTGTCTATTAACAAGGGTTTTTTACTACATAGGGTTTTTCTGATTCTTTCTTTATATTTTCTTACCTCTCCTGTGGAGGTTCTACCAGAGTACAACTAATAATTTCATCTATTCTAATAATCTCTGCAACCTTCCCAAGAAAGATTCTAAGAAAGAAGAAATTCTAAGACAACTAATCACATCAGTCTCTCCCAAGAGAGTACAGTGTGCTTTAAGCGCAGCCACATCACAACAAAAAATTTTTTTCAACATGTAAATATCTGAGTGACACCGGTTCCATTTAGTATCACAAACATAAAAAAAATTAGAAATGGAAAAAGAATATTCAGACATTTGAAAACTCTGGCTTGTAAGGGCAAGCTGTTAACTGGTCGAGAGATGCTTTGTTTACCTATGCCTCCAGAGGTATAGGTGATCGCAGCCCCTGTTGGCTGTGGATTGATGTTGCTGGCCAATGAGAGCTGCAAGAAGTGGTGCTGAGTGGGTTACCGCTTCCTGCAGCTCCCACTGACTGGGAACTGAATTTAAATTCATATTAAAAAGGAATTCAGACCCTTTTGAAATTGACATTTAGGATCCTGAATCAGTAACTACAACACTAAGCATAAAAATGCCTTTAAAAATCTGGAGCAATGTACCCATACAACACACAAACAAGAATGTTTGATTTTAATATAAGCTATTTATTGAGTTTTAGATGTTAAAATTATTGGTCCAATGTTTTTAAATCACCACAAAGTATTTAAATGCCTAAATAAAAAAATATCAGTAAGACTGCAAGAGAGAGATTCTATACTTTGTTTTTTTTAATATTCTGAAACACTGCCACTACATCAACACTCCTTTAATGGACACAGTCTTTCATAACTATTGACAGGTGAACAACTCAACTCTCACTGTTCAGTAAATAAAACAATAAACAAAAAAAACCATCATAAAGGTAAGCAAGAAAAGGAAAATCATTAAGGGGAGGTCTGCTTATGTTCATTCAAAAATTAAACTTACCATATAAAGAATATTCTGCCTCCTGACCTGTATCGCTTTCACTAGATGTTGATGTTAGGCTAGTAGTTAGAGTGTTACTAAGTGACTGACCAACAGATAAAACTGTAGTTGCTGTAGCTACATTGCTGCTGCTAGTAACACTGGATGTAGACATGGTCACTGTTGATGTGGTACCAGTTGTAGTCAGATTAGGAAAACTTTGGGCACCCATTAGAGGAGAAGCTATAAAGATATGGTAAGATAAAATAAATGATTCGAAGTGTACAATTTACATGCATGACTCCTGTGTTTGAAAAAAAATGGTTTTTTTTTTGGCTTGAAAGTTACCCTGAGTTACCTGTCTAGGAGACCTATGAGAAAAAAAGTCCTTAAAGAAAACGGTGTACAGCAGCTGTTTGGGGGTATTAAATAGATCACATGTCCAGTTTGGAACAACCTCCATTTAAACTAACAAAATTTTATTAAATAAATCTCACGGTATATCAATTCCCTGGAAATCTGCAGTATCTTCTTTAAAACCCAGTTAAATGGGATTTAATCTTTTCTCGAACTAACATCAATACCATTTAATAGATATACAGAGAAATTATGATAATGGCAAAAAGACAGCAACATTAAAATGGATATAGTTTTGTAGCTTTTGATTTTTATGCATTTTATAACTGCTACACAAATCCTAACCTGACAGTTTCACACAGTGTTTTGTTTACTTTTATGTAGCGTATTATTCATTAATGTGAGCAATGTGTTTCAGTTACAGGAGCTATGAAAAATATAATCTAATTTGCATACTGTGTAGGAAATCTCAGCCAAAATTTTAGCTTAAAACCATTTTCTCAATTTAATATTTCTTTACCTTTTAACAAAATGTTGAAGACTGAAAACAAAACAAAAAAAGTGACCTATGACAGCAGGCTCATACTGCATTTACACTTTTTACACTGCAAGTACACTAACTGCATTTTCTTTTAAACATGGAATAATTAAAGCCCTTCTTGAATCACCAGATCTTCAAATAATTACAGTTGAGTCTCAGCCAAGACATGGAAAATTGCAAAATAGTAATAATGGACTTTTATTAATAGCAGCAATTTGGAAAAGCCAAAGTAGACCAATTTTTTTTTAAATGCTCAGTGGATATAAACAAACACTCAAGTATGTTATGGCCCGCTAATTTTTTTGTCAATAACCACACATACTGCAACAGTAGTACATTCATTACGCAAAATACATGACTGGTACAATATAATCTTCAGAATACTATACAGGTCTTAACTGCTGTAGAAATCAAGTCCAGTCACTTTAACTCTTTACATTTTACAGGTAATGAATGTTAGTGCAATACTAAATGAATACTCAAAATGTTTGCAAAACTGTGGACTGTGCAAAGGAAGCTAATGAAAATAAAAACTGTAGTGGAAGCCCAATATTGCAGGATCTGCAATATCATAAATAACACAGGGCCTTAATAATAATTGACATATACAGCCAGTCCCCAAGTTACGAACGGGTTACGGACCAAACACTTGGCCATAACTCGAAATGTTCATAAGATGGACCCCCATTGCGTTACACTGCGACCATGCAGTTTGTAAGTGCGGGTCGCATTCATAACTCGGGGACCATGTTTACGACCGCTTAATGGGAGGTTTGGTCATAAATGCAAACAGTTGAAAATTGACCGTTCGTAACACGGGGACTGGCTGTATTCAGCTATATTTACTTTAAATCACTGTGCAGAATTTTGGGCATTTATGCGGTGACTGTGATTATATATGCAGCACTGTATGATATATCTGTAAGTCACAATCCTGCAATCATTTCTGCACATAATTAAAGCATATGAACTGTCCCACTGTCTTAAATGGGATTTCTCACATGCTTGAAGTGAACACTGAGCATATTTGCAGGCTCAGATCACAATAAAATTATGGCTTTCTGCATGCTATGTGATTTTTAAACATTTCTATAAAAGATGTGAAATACAAAGTTTTAGAAAATAATTTTTTTAATTATTAAAAAAGCAATTTTGGAAATTGCTTCCAAGTGACACAAGCAATTTAATCACATTAAAAAGAGTCTAGAAAAAAAATTCAGTTTGTATACCTAGTACATTTGATAGCTCTGGGTAGAATAAATGTTACTGCTTCTGTTTCATTCTGTAGTCCATGGGTGGACTGGGGGCATGTCCCGGGAGAGGGTGGGATGGTGAAGAAATTTTAGGGGGGCGTGAGGCAACCCAGCCCTCCCTCCTCAATTCCCCCCTCCAAGTTTTGCTGCTATTTTTGTTTTTTTGGCCCTGGTCAGTTCCCCCTCCTTTTTTTTTGCTCGAGTTTCTGCTTTTTTGGGGGGAGGAGGGGTTAGGGTTTCTCAAAAATCAAAAAGGGGGCGTGATGCTGAAAAGTTTGGAAACCACTGCTGTAGTCAGTTACTTCCCCTTTGTTGATTTGAGTCTTCCACAACAGGCTAAAAATTACAAATAGGAAAATGCGAATAGTAAACCCACATACATAGGCAGAGGTGTTCCAGGCAGATGTAGCACCAGAAGCTATTTTCATACTTAAAAAAGTGGACTAAACTTAAATTTTGAAGTTTCACTTTAACAGCTAACCTCGTCTTCTAAAGAGACCTCTCATTGCCCGATACCTCTTCTCTCTCTCTCTCACACACACACTCTGGATTAAAGACAAGCATGAGAAATTTCGAGCTCATGAAATTTAAAAGAAAATTAAGATCTTGATAAGGTAGGTTATAATAGTGTAAACATTTCTCATACATAACCACAGTAGCAACAGCAAGTTTCTACTAGAGCAAGGAGATACAGTAGAAGCCGTAAAGTCAGCACATGCCAGCTGTTATTACACCGTTAACATACAAACGTAGAGAAACTAGTTAGCTCAAATACTACTGCATAGTAACTACTGGTAAATATTGATATTTTTAAATTGTAGCTAGAGCCCCACACCCAATCATCATCTGTAACTTCAGACAATTCCTAAACAAGCCCATATGCAGAATGTATCTGAATTTCAGGCCTTTCACTTAGCTACGCATCACACTAAACTTAGTTCCCTTACTGAATTTAGTCCTTGGTGCCTCTCTATGGCACGTAGCAGAGACGCCATCTGCTCCTTCTATAAAATTTAAAATAATGTCTAGAAGGAAGGGAATTTTTTGAAAGATTTAAAATTCTGAAATAAACAATTGGCAAGTTGAAGACTGGGTTTCTTTGCACTTTGCATCACCACAATATATTTCTTAATCTGCTGCCAAATTCTAGGAAGATTAATCAAGTGTGTTACTAAAATAAATACTGTTGTTTTCAAATCAAAACATCTTTCCCTCCAGCATAAATAAAGTTCAGCATTAGAGGCACTGTTCTTCCACTCTATTAAACAAAAAGCCAGTAATCTTTCTTCCTCTCCTCTTCCCTCTCTTCCCCTTTATCTTTACTCCTACTCTAAAGTGTTAAATTATTTTTCCTAGTCTCACTTCATGAACATAAGAATGGGTAGCAAAAAGGAACTGAGAAGTTCTCTATACATCATCATTAAAAAAACAGATTAATACACATGATGCGCACACACAATAGGAGCAGGAGAGTGTAGTTGGTCAATCACCTATTTGGAGAAAAGAAAACAAGGAAAAGGAACATAAAAGGTATGGCATCTAATATGAACCTGAAATGTTGCTTTCTGGTTTGGATGGTTTCCTTTTTCTCTGAACTTGATCAATTTAATACAAAGCTGTACATTCAAGCCCCCCTAATTTAAATATAATAAGTTATCAAATGTACAAAATTAACATTTACCAGTTACATGGTACACTAAGTGAGAGTAATGAACATTCTAAAATTCAGAAGCGTGAACTAACTCAAGAGGCACCCTCCTAAATCATTTGCTGTTAGTTTTCTTTTCTTTTCTTGTTTGAGAGTACTACAGAGGGAGCCAGGATAGCTGACACTACAGTTGTTAGAAATTAGTGAAGCAACAGCCATATACCATTTTCCAAATACAACCATCTCTTCATTAGTTACAGAAGAATTGGGAAGTGAGGGCTGATGTAGTTACATTCCATATTCAGAATGGACCACATTTGAAGTCTAAAAGGAAGCCAAGGATAGACACATTCTTGCATACCCTTCTTACATGAAGCATTTAATCTCATTATCTGAAAAAAAAAATCTTACTTACTTGCAGTGCTCATGACATTCCTTCCCAAAGTATTAGTGTTGTTATCACTGCTACTTCGACTTAAATTCATGTTGTTAGTGGCATTGGTGCGTGCTATGTTTGCCACTCTCCGTACAAAAGACTCCAAGCTAGAGGTTTCACGTGAAGATAAATTAGGAACACTTGCACTGGAGCTCATTGGAGCACCAGCAGCCAACAAAGAACTCACTGAAAGTCTGTTACTTGTGGAAGAGCTAAGGGGTCTTTGGGAAGCTGCTTCTTTATTGGTCAATTCAGATACTGAACTAACATCAGGAGAGCTTACGCTAACAATTCCCATGGATATGGCACTAGACTCCCCAGGAGTACGTATGGAATTGTCGGGACCTAACTTCCTTTCCGCATTTTCATTTCCCATGTCCGCTGTTAAGGTGCTGGTGCTTGCACTGGATGATGACCCTACTTCAGCTTGAGGGATGCTATCAGCAGAAGACAGTACAACAATTGGCTCGTGGACGTCAGTGCCTGAAACTATATTCTGTTCCATTACACTCTCTGATCTCCGGTCCATTTTGGTCGAACCCAAGCTGATGTCGCTGCTACTGGCCACGCTACACACAGAACTGCTGCTTCCTTTTCTACTTGAGGAGCCTGCAGCAGCAGTCGTCTTGTCTGGACAGTTGTTTTTCACCAAGCTGCTCCATGACTGCGTTGTGCCTGAAACAGTGGATGAAACAGGTTTGGGTGATGCCGCTGAATCAGGGTCGTACCCTGGTGCAAGCTTGAGGTCAAACTTTCCTTCTGCGCCCATACGGTAAGAGTTAGAGCCACCAGCATCCCAGGTGACATCAATCCAGCCTGGAAAGGACAGGAGTTTGTGAGACCCAGCAGAAAGCAGACAGGAGCGTGTCAGACAGTAGCTCCACAATATGGGATCAGCTTTGCATTAGGGCTGAAACTCTGAGTTACTAAAATTAGTAAATATCCTTCAGGGCCAATTAAAATTAAAAACGTGGAATTTAAATAATTTGATAATTTTACTAAATAAAGTTGGTATATGTATGCCTTGATTCATCTTTATTTTCAGGGTCTGAGAATCCAGCCAGAAAAGTTTGCTCCAGGCTGGAGTCTGGCATACTACAGGCATTTCCTACTTTGTTTTTTTTTAAGTTTTTAGTTTAATTAAAGATAGATGCAAGTTTCATGTAAGTGGACTTGAAGTATATGTAAGATAAAATGTTTACTATAACAGAGGATGCTAAACAGCATCCTTAAATTTAGAAATTTCATTCCTTAAAAATTTAGCCAGCAAAAAACAATTATGTGTTAAAAATTTCTCATGTCTTCATTTATTTCTGTGCAACTGTAAAAATTACAACACATATGTATGTGGCTTAATTGGAATTATGTGCTGGCACCTTCAAGTTATAGAATGCATATTTTAAAAATGAAGTGATTAAATTGGGATTTTTTCAATCTTGCATTCAATTCAAAATACAAAAAGTTTAAAATTCATTTTTTAGTTCAGTAATTAACATGGGCCCAATCCCACATTCCTTACTTGCATGAATAGCCTGAATGACTTCCACTGCACTATACAGATAAGGGCTACTTGCTTGAGTAAGAATAGCAGGTTGGGATTCTACAATTGCAAAAGAATAGTAATTTAATAGAATATTTGACTTGACTATTACTTAAAACCAAAATAACTCTAATAAGGGATGCAACTTTTCTAATCTCTTATTAGAAGATATTTATCACTGGACTGTGATAAAAAAGAGTAATATAAGAAAATTCAAAAGGTAAAGCAAACACCTAAACCCGTAATTCAGAGTATTGTTAATACTATTTACTACAGCATGAATAAAGGGTAAAATGTTACTCATGTTTTCTTTTCTTAGCTTGTCTAAATGTTTATCATAATCTTAATATTTCATAAAGTTTTTTTTTTTATGTAAGCATCATTATATGCTGTTAAAATGAAACTTGGTAGCACTGCTTCAACTAATGAATACTTTCCATTAAACTCAGAAATGTTTGCGGGGGGGGGGGGGAGGAGTTAAGTTATGTCATGTCACATCAGGAAGAAACAAGACCTAGAAACTGTCAGGCCCAGATGCACATTTTATTTTCTCAAACACACAAAAATGAGCTTTTTTAAGTTAACCATTAAAATATACTTTTAGCATTATTAGATGCCATTTTCTGTGTGCATGCCCAAAGTTCTACCCAAAAGACATAATTTTTTAGAACAAAATACAACTTCACAGGCAATTTTTCAAGTAGGATAGCACACCCTTACATTTTGGGGGAAAAGAGTACTTGAAAAATAGGCAACCATGTTAGCAGTGCCACAATTAATTAAGTATTTTTGTTTTTACTAGCACTGATAAACATTAAAGAGATGTTATATAAGCTATTTCAAGCCACCTCAAACTATAACTTGCCATGCAAAGTGAGACTCAGAATTTGAGTTTTTCTTTTTCTTCACTAGAAATTCAGAATTCTATATGCTGTTCTTGACAAACTCTACACACAAGATACGGAGCTAAGTCCCTCATCACTGGTAAATAAATATGAATTTCCTTATGGGATTCAGGAAAGAATGTTTTGGGAAAGCATAACCAAATGTATTACTTGTAGTTATTAGTATCTTTCCTATACTGAAAAATCTTGCTCCTGCAAGGGTTCACTTTCTATGCATTTGGCATCTTGCTCCTGAAAGGTGCTGAGTTCTTGGGCACTTCAACATCTGCTTAAAATTCAGAAATGAGTAGTCCCACTAAAGTCACTGCAATATTTTTTGCAATATTCCAACAATGTCTAGGAAGACTATGAATGGATAAAGAATTTGCTGGTATGTTTTATGCATTTTGACAATCAAATGAGAAGGATGAGCAGTAGTTTCACTTGTTCACTTTTTTCCAATAATTAATTTTAAGCAAAAGGAGATAAACCCTTCTAAGCAGCAATTTTTGTATTATGCACATTACTCGCCAAGCATACTTAGAAAGGTGTTGCAAATAAGAATATGACCGGGGGCGCAGTTGCATCCATTAAGAGCAGTGTGCTGTCGATGGAATTTGTGTCTTTAAATAATATTAAAAGGGTTATGAACCTTACATGCAAAAAATTCAGAACTAAGGAAGGAGTGATCCTATATTCAGGAGGCCTCAGAAGAGGGGAGGGTGATATTAAATGTTTAAAAGAGAAAACAACAAGGAAGGAGAGAGTACAGGTTGAACCTCTCTAGTCCGATACCCTCAGAACCTGACTGGTTCCGAACAGGAGAATTTTCAGGATAACAGGAGGTCAATATTGTCTAGCAGCATTACCAACACTTGCACGGTTTACTGGGCTCATGGAAGACATTTAGGGGTAAATCAGAGCTAAAGAACAGCACAGAACACAGAGCGCTAGGACTGGTGGCTGTAAAACTTTATGGGACTGCGGAAAAGATGGCCACACCCACGAAAAGTGGACATCCAGCTAACTAAAATCATTCTGGATGACTGATGTTTCCAGACCAGAGAGCTCTAGACTAAAGAGGTTCAACCTGTATAATCATCTCTATTCTGGAGCCTCTTGGATAATACTCTATATCCTTCTGAATTATACCTTCCAAGGCTTTTATAGTCTTACATTAGCCTCTTAACATCAAGTTAATTGCTTTTATATAAAAAAGTGACCTGATCCCAGTGAAGCTAGTAAGATAGGAAAGATACAGAATATTAAAAAAAAAAAAAAAAACCCACACAAGCTAAGAAAATGTTGCAAATGCTAAGCTAGAAGAGATGCAGAAAAGTATCTTGAGATAATGCAGATAAGCATAGTTCACTATCTTCTACCAATCAACAGTTTTCATGCTGTAAATGGTTTATCATATGTCTCAGATTTTGCAGCAACAATTTGGTATATTTAATTAGGCAAATTGCTAAAGATATATTCATTTCACGGTCACCACTCCCAAGCAAATTAAATTTCTATGACACTTATACATTGGAACAGACTATTTTCATGCATTAAAATGAAAAATATAGAATTTTATAACTGAACTGAAACAGTGAAAAGACAATCATGACATTTAATTCTTAATCTCTAAATTGTTAATAATCTGTGCCTTATAATGATCATATCAGCATTTTCTCATAGACTCTAAGCCAGAAAGGACCACTGTAATTATTTACTCTAAACTGCACACTGCAGGAGTCAGAACCTCCCCCACATACCCACCCTCCTGTAACTGATCTGTAACCTTCAGCTAAGTTACTGAAGTTCACAAATCATTATTTAAAGACTTAAGTAACAGAAACTCCACAATTTACTCTACTTATATCAGCAAGTAACCTCTGTGCCCCAAGCTGCAGAGGAAAGCAACAAGTCCTTAAGGCTCTGCCAATGAAACCCAAGAGAAAATTACTTCCCAGCCTCAATTATGGTGATCAGTTAGATCCTGGGTATGTTGTTGAGACCCATAAGACAGATACTTCAGTAAAGAACTCACTGTAGTAACTCAGAAGCCTTTGCATCTACTGTTCCAAATCCAGCCACTGGAGATGTATTTGCTACTAGCATTCCCAGACAGGCCATTGTAGACAATATTAAACCACCCTCTCCCACAAACTTTATCAAGTTCATTCCTGAAATCAGTTTGCATTTTTGCCCACATTGCTCCCCTCAGGAATCTGTTGCAAAACTTTTTTCCTCTGATAGGTAGAAACCTCTAATTTCATGCCTAAACTTGTTCATGGTCACTCATACATTTGTTGTGTTAACACTGGTCCTCAATTTAAATAATTCCCACTTCCGTCTCTGGTGTTAATCTCGCTGACATATTTACAGAGAGCAATCACATCTCCCCATAGCCTTTGTTTGGTTAGACTAAACAAAGTCCCTTGTGTCTCCTCTGTGTCATTCCTTAGATCATCCTAGTACCCCTTCTCTACTACTGTTCCATTTGGAATTATAAAATGGGAGACCAGCATTACACACAGTATTCCAGATAAGGAATGAAGTCTTGTATAATGGCAATATCACTTCCCTATCGCTACTGGAAATATTTCACCTGATGCAAACTAGGATTTCATCAGCCTTTTAAAGTGTGGCAAAGAAAACAAAAGTATAATTTCATAATCACAATGCAATAATCATGCATAATCACAATGCATGAAATTAATTATCTAAAACCCTTTGTAAATTCAATAAGCACTTGCTCACCATTGTGCAATTCTCCTGTAACAGTGCCTTCGCCCTGTGGACTACCATCCTGATCTCGCCACTTCCAATCAATTCCTCTGATTACACGAGCACCAGGAACCATGTACTTCAAAACTTGAGAGCGAACTAGCCGCCTTTGTCTCCGCAAATTAGCTTCTGCCTCCTTTGCTGCTTTTCCTACAAACCATAATTTAAATGCAGAATAAGAAAAATTTAGACAATATTGTAAAAAATATACGTAAACGGCAAAGCTGATTTGCATGCACACTTATTTTGAGCTCAGTATTTTTAAAAGGTCCATGACAATGTTCAATTTATCACTTTCCCAGTGTTCACTTATCTTCATGCCATGCATTCACTATCAATTTATGGGAAAGCGAATTGTATAGATGTATTCTTTTCCTTACCTAATTGATCTTCACACACGCCATTCACAGTACCATAAAGTTCAAAACCAGACAGAGAGAGGTAATGTGTTTGCCCACTGGCATTCTTTCCCATCTGTTTTATTCTTACATGTCTCCATCCTTGCTTCTCATCCTTGGGTGGATCTACAGGCCAGGTTGCTGTAGATCTTCAGGTTATTGGGGGAGGGGAGAAAAAGTAGTAATAGTTATTTTTACTACTAATAGTTTATTGAAAATGCATGAATTCTGACAACAACATGAAAAGTATGAAAAGAAAAAGATGTACAGGTTCAAAATTTGTACTGGTATGAGTTCACAAGTGTTACCTGCTTTTTCCAAAAGAAAACCAAAGCCATCCTCTATATCTGGATTTTAATTTTGTCCATCAAGTGACTGACATATTAAGAGTCTCAGGAATATTTCTCCTCCCCCACTCTTGACTGCACGGAGCACTTAAGACTCCCAGTCACAATTGCATAATATTCCTGAAGTCAGTATAGCAATTGCTTACAGGAAAAAATACTAAGTAAATGAATATCTTATTTTAGCTGCATCTATCATAACATAATGCAAGTCAAAAACAAAACATTAAGCCAACTTGCTATGAACCAACAACAAGTGATCAGTGAGTCATGGACCACAGTTTGGTAAAAACTATTCTAAACCACATTATGTTGCTTCAATGCATGTTAAGTTTATATGGCATCAGCTTATTCAGGAATAAGAGGAATGTGTGTTGGATTTAAAAAAGAACAGTAAACACAATTAGCTCTAATATATTTCTACTGCCTATGACAAACATTAGAAATTAGGCAACAATCTGATCTTATTGCTATATTAAAAGCAAACATTTGTCATGGTCAACATTTCATATTGTAGTGTGAATGCACACTTTTTTAAAAGCACCATTGTATTATTCATATACATAAACAATCTCAAAGAAGCAATTCAGCAAAATGAGACCAGTCCTGAAAAAGAAAATTTGAAAAATCACAGGGAGGTCAATATTATCAAGCAGCATTACCAACACCTTCACTGCTTAGTAGGCTCTTGGAAGACATTCAGGGTAAATAAGAGCTAACAGCACACAACACAGAGCCAGGACTGGGGGCTGTAAACAAATGTTATGGGACTGCAAGAAATGTGGCCACACCCATGATAACTAAAATCATGGTGGCCCACAGATCTTGCCAGATCAGAGTGTACCGGATTAGAGGCATTCAACCTGTAGTATAGCTTTTCAATATTTATGAATAAAAAAAAATGCCTAACTAAGTTAGTAGACTACAAACATTCTTAAAAATAACCAAAGAAGCATTTAAAAATTAGAGATTCAACCGTGTGCATCTAAATGCTAGGAAATAGTAAAGCATATTTTTAATTGACAATTCAAATAAATAAAGGAAGCTAGAATGTTTTCAACATACCCTGGTTCATTGAGACTACAGTCATCAACATGGGTATACAAAGTAGTCCAGTTTTGTCCATCCTTGGATACCTGGAAAACCCAATTTCTGAGTGCAGATCTTCCATAACCACGAGCGTGGCGTAACGTATAAGCTGATGGTACTACCCAAAGACCAAGATCTATGGCAAACCAAGCATTCTTATCATCATTGGTATGACAATTTAGAGCTGAACTTTCACGACTTAAGATGTCTTCCAAACGTCCATATGGCAGATTTCTTCCTTCTGAAGATGTAACAACTACTAACCCATAGGCTGCTGGATTTACCCACTCATATGCAGTTCTATGTTGAAAAGAGAATTACAGGATTCATTATCATTTATTTTAAAACAGATAAGATCAGTATGTTTTAACAGACTGCCAAAAATAACTTTTTAATTAAAATTAAATTATAGTCAGAACCCTGAAATATTAAATAATTAAGGTTATGTCTAGACTACAGATTGTTGTTGTTTTTTTTTTTAAAGTGGCCTTTTTTCGAAAAAACTTCATCTGCATCTAGATTGCCGTCACGTTCTTTTGAAATTAAATCAAAAGAACGCAGTGGTTTTTTCAACAGTGGTAAACCTATCTTTTTTCGAAAGAGCTCTTCCAAAAAAAGGTGTTCCTGAACACAAACCAGGGTTTTTTCGAAAGAGAGCATCCAGATTGCCTGGGTGCTCTCTTTTAAAAAAAAGCGGATCACTTTTTCAAAAGTCTTGTGGCTGTCTAGACCAGTGGTCCCCAATGCGGTGCCCACAGGTGCCATGGCACCCGCCGGGGCATTTGTGTGTGCCCGCCTAGTGACCAGAGCTGGCCCGAGCTATTTTTGCGCCCCAGGTCCCGGGCGCCCGGCGCATGCGCAGCCCCCACCCCCAGGAGCACAGCAGCCCCAAAAGGTTGGGAACCACTGGTCTAGACGATCCCTTTCAAAAGAGGCTTTTTCGAAAGAGCTCTTACAAAAATGCCTCTTTCAAAAGAGGCTTGTAGTCTAGACGTACCTTAAGAGACAAATCCAAAGATTTCATATTACTGTACTATGATGAGTTCAAAAGAGAAAACTATTTCTCTTAGATAAAAATAGAAATTGAAATTTCCAAGTCAACTTCTAAGATTCATAGTGCTCTTTTATGCTTCAGGTATAATATGCATGAGTTTAATTCTATCCAGGAATACTAATAGGAGAGAGTTCTTTTCCAAATCACAGTAAACTCCATTTTATTACAGTATTTTCTTCTGTTTTACTCCTGGTGATTACAGCATATCACACTTAATTTAAATGAATTAACACTGAAGAATCTTACTTAGCATTTGTCCCAATCCAGTAAATAATTCCATTTTCATCAAAGTCGTGTTGGTGCCTGAATACAAACGTTTGGCCTTCACGTAGTTTTCGTACAAAAACAAATGAAGCTCTATCGAAGTCATACCACTGCTTTGCTACCTAAAGAATGAAAAATAGTTGAAATGATATCAAGAAATAATGCTTTCACTCTTTGCAAATCCATTATCATGGGTTCCTGCTCACCATTTTCAGGAGATATTGTTCTAAGGATTCAACTGTTGCTAGAGGCTCCATTTTCAACATTCTGCCAGTTCGATCTATCAAAGAAGTCTCCCCAGAAGCACGTTCCAAACGAAACCTCAATCTTCTTGTTAATATCTAAACTCGAATGTATCAAAAACATTAATAATGGCCACTTCTAATCATATGTTAATCAGTTTTATGAAGTTTTGATGATTCAAGCAAAATATTTTCTACTTTTATGTTTTCATACACTTGTTAATAAAATAATTAGATCACAAAATGGAAACAAATACATGTATCTTTTTGTATTAAAAAAAATCTTTCAACTTTGCATTGTTTTAGGTAAGCAAAGAGATATTCCATACTGCACTACTGTCTTTCCATCTTATGCCAGAAAAATCATTTACAGTAAAGTCTATTAATCAGGAATAGATTTTAAACTATTTTCAAGTTTTATATCTAATTTATAAAGAACTGTTTTTCATAACTTCCCCTAGTTACTTGCTGGTAATTTAAACAATATTATTCTTAACAATAGCAACAATACTCTGCACTTCATAGTACATCCATCATCTTAAAACCACTTTCAAATCTGAATGAGTTAAGACTCAACACCTGGTACACAGAAATGGAGACAAAAATGGAGAAACTGCAGCACCCAGATGTTATAACAGGAAGTCTGTAGCAAAGGCAGAAACAGAAGTCATGTCTTACTGATCTGGATTTGGCCACAAGACCTTCTTTCCCCTACAGTTTTCCTCAATTCCACAGCCAGAAAATATTACAAAAGAAGCCAAAGTTAACAACTTTCACATTCTACTGGTTCTTTAGTTGAAGACTGGATCATTTTTTGGTGTATATACATAGTGGACATCTGAAATGGTCAAGATGTTTATATCTAATTCTATGTAACTTAAGATATTGCAATCTGCAAGCGCCTTCCAGGAAGTCATCACTGTACTAGAAAATTTTTTCCTCCAATTTTTCTCTGGTTACAAATGCTGACTTGATGGCATTCTAAAATTCTCACAGAAATAGTTTTGATTTAAAATGAAAGGAGGATGACTTCACTGCCAAATTAAGTTCAAGAGAATCTAGGTTTAAAGAATATTATTCATAAACAAAAGATGGCAAGAATAGAAATGGCAATTGAGAAAAACCGTTGGTAAAGCTGAGACATTTAATCCTGTGGAACTGCTTTTTCATCACACCAACTCTTCAAAAGTAGATGCAAGTCACAGAGCACCTTCTATTCCTAAAAATAAGCAACTAGTCGACTCAATAAGCATATGCTTATCGGGCAGTTGAGTAGTGATTCAAATAGTTGTGTCCCCCCCCCCCCCTTGCTGCCTCTATCAGAAAGAGGCGGGGGGGGGGGGGGGGAGAAGAAGCAGGACCAGGGAGGAGCCAGCTTATAAACTGGTTCCTCTCCACAGGTTGGGGGGGAGTGGGGGGGGGGGGGGGAGAGAAGGGGGCGAGGTGTAGAATGGGACTGGTCGTGAGGGGACTAGTAGCCAAAGTGGGGTCTGCCTTTTAAATGTATTAAGAGTTGCCAGGGTGGGCCTGGCGTGAGCTGGTCCCAGAAGCTGCACCTCTGCTTTTTAAGTTTATTATGAGCTGCAGAGGCACAGCCTCTGGGATTGAGCGCAAGCCAGGACAGCTGATTCCCGGCTCATGCCTGGTCCCTTGCCCCACCACACCTCTCTTTTAAAATGTATTAAGAGCCTGGAATTTAAAAGGCAGAGCAGAAGCAGAGTTAGCTCCCGGGAGCGGAAGCTAACCCTGCTGCCGCTCTGCAGTTTCACCCACTTATTGAGTAATCAATGGAAATTCCATCGACTACTTGATTCACTGATTAAATGCAATTTAACATCCCTACACTTGCCTCTCCAAATACTAACCCATCACTTTCATCTCTCATCTAAGTCTAGTGCCTGAAGCTCATCCTCGTTCAACAGTCCATCATACCGTTCTTGAAATCTTGTCCTTCTCTGGCTCACTGTACTATCCTGGTTCTTCTCATTCTTCTCTAATAGCACCTTCAAGTATGTTTAATTGAGAATTCTCCTCATCCCCCCTCCAACTTTCTATGAGGGCTGCACTCAGATTTTACTCCAGGCCCATCTCCTTCTGTCCAAACTAAAATTTCAGCCAGTCTTTCTGACATGTCACATATGTCTAGCCATCAGCTCTAATTCAACATAGCTGTAAAAGAGCTCTCAATCTTCTCCTCAGCTCTTCCTTCTACCTCTTTTCTTAAACACTGGGAACAATAACTTCATCTTGCCTCTCACTCAGTCCCATTACCTGGGTATTATCTTCAACTATGATTTCTCTCTATATTGTCACATCCAGGCTTTTCCCACATCTTGAAGTTTCTTTATGAATAACGTGTCTAAAATACAGCATCTGCAATTCATCCACACAACTAAAAAGTTCAGTGGATCCTATCATCTCCTCTCAATTATTACAGCATCCTTTTTTCTGCCCTTGACAAATGCTATCTTCTCCTGCTTACATTAATTCAGAATGCTGCTGCAAGGATCATTTTCTTTGCCAACTACTTTGACCAAGTCAGCCTTCTCTTTGAATCTCTCCATTGGCTCTCCTCTATCACACCAATCTTAACCCACTTGCTCCCACTTTCAAGGTCCTTCACAGCCTGTACCTAGCCTATCCATCATCTCTTATACAGACAATTTTAATTTTTCATGTGGTACTGACATTTGTACTGACAAAACGGTCTGCATTACAGAAATTCCTGGGGAAAAGCTAGAGGTTGAGAGGAGAATAAAAAAGTTTGGGGTTTTGCCATGTCTAAAGGTTTGTAGAGTGTGGTTTTAATTTTGATTCTCATACCCACTTGTAACTTTTGGTACTGGAAATTGGATCTATCTCCTTTTTTACCCTCATTTTGAGTAGGAAAAGAGATGGCTTTTCATTTTGGAGAAGTACTTTAATTTGAATTAATTTACATTTCGTGTTTCCACCACAGCAATCTTTTACAATAAAACTCTCTGATCAACCAAAAATGCCAGGCTTCATTTCCCACTTGTTAAATTTTCAAACAACTATCTTGATGCTTTCTCCCATGCTGCTCCCTCCTGAAAAGAGCTCCCAGTAATCATTTATACAACTACCCCATTATGCTCTTTCAAACTCTTTACAGAATGCCTACAATTACATTGACAACAGTTAGGAAAGTATGTTGATACCGCTGTCTACCATGCTGATCAACAGTGTATCACTGTTTACTCATACTCCCCCATCTTTGCTCTTCTGTTGTTTCTTGTCTTAAGTTATAAACTCTTTGGGACAGGTACTATCTTCCCGTTTTGTGTTTACACAGTACCCAGCACTAGATGCTCCTCATTTATGACTAAGGCTCCTAGGTAGTATACCAATACCAACAGTAAAATGAAAATTACAAATGATCTTATTGTAACTTTTATGCATTACTACACAGTTGACCAACGGAACAGTTGAAGTATTAGTCCTTTATAACAGAGTACCTTGGCACCAAGAATAAGCAACACAACCTTCTTGAGGAGATCTAGTTATATCAAAGTAAAAATGCTCGTAGCGGTACAGCTTATTCCCATAAAGTATGGGGACTATCACTAGACACAAGGAACTTAAATCAGAATTTACCTGTACTCTCACTTTCTACAAGAAAAGTGAACACAACTGCTGAAAAACCTGAGTAGTACAAGTAGCAGCAGAATATTAAATAACGAGGTCAGATTTTTAAGGTTAAAAAAATCTAATTCTTTACAACTTCACAGGAATATGCCTCATGTAAAGTCACAAAATCAGTATGAAACAAAATTATACATTACTATGGAAATACTCAGTTACCTGCAGATTATATGTAGATCCTGGTGTATCGTACAAGTAGAGAGGTAGACGTTCAATAGATTCTAACACTGCTATCAATTTCCGAATTAATGCAACTGCTGGCCGACTGTGAAGGGAAGCAGATGTCGCAAAAATCATTTCACATTGTCAAAAACAACTTCCTGAATTTTCAAATCTCAGGGGAGAACGTGGTTTTGTTTTGTTTTTAAAGTTTGGAAGAAAGGTGAAATCAGACTGTTTTAAAAGAGTTCAAACTTCACAAGCATATGGTACTCAGTTCATCATGCTATTCCACAACATTTCCTTTTAAAAGCCATTTTATAAATCTGTATTTATCAAAACATTAAATTATTTTAGTTAAAAATACCTTAAAAACCTTTACAAATATGGCCTCTTTAGGTACCCTATCTTTTGTAACTGAAGGGATGTTTCAAGACCCCTTTACAGTGGAAGATGCTTTCAACCTATATGTCAACATTCTTTCCATGTCTTCCAACTCCTGGTTTTTCTCTAACTCCCTCCTTCCTTCAACTACTCAAAACTGTTAGTCCTTCTGAATTCTCTTCTGCTATGTCTACATGGCAAAAAACCAACCCTGGCTGGCCCATGCTAACTGACTTGGGCTCCCATGGCTGTTTCACTGCTCTATAGACTTCCAAGCTCAGGCTGGAGCCCTGAAGAATGAGGATTCCAGAGCTCAGACTCTAGCCCGAGCCCAGGAATATATAGAGCAAGGAAACATCCCCACAATCTGAGCCCAAGTCAGGTAGCAAGGGCCAGCTATGAGTTTTTCTTTGCTGTGTCTATATTCCCTTAAACTGAGGCTTGCATCTACACAAATTATCTGATATCCCTGCACCTGGGGACTTAGATACTGATGCAGCACAAGTATAAAATAAAAATGAAAAAGTCTATTTTTCTAAGTTATGGGTTTGCCTCTTTTGCTATGGAACCTTATCAGCATTAAATATTCATTTAAATGCAATTTAACAAGCCTACACTTGCCTCTCCAAATACATTATCAAGATACATTATCAATTGAATTATGTCAGGTACTCTTTACACATTTTGGCAACTAAACTCAACCAAACTGAGCGGCATGTGGAAGGGTACTAGGATAATAAAGTACTAGAACTGAAAAGGGAAGGCCATGGGGCAAAAAGAAGAGGAATACAGGAAATAGTGTTGCAGAAAAATGCTGAAGCTCTGGACTATAAAACAGATTTGATACATAACAGTGGGGATGAACCAGATATTGTCAAATTGCACCACAAAGCAACAAATATTAAAAAAATAATGAAAATAAATCTGAGAAAGTACGAATATCATACATATTTTTAAATAACTATGAATAAAAGGCACTACACATTAATTACCACACATTTATTTTGGGAATACTTCTTTGGAAGTTAATTTCTCTAATGGCTATTTAAGTAAAACAATACTTCAGAAGGTTTATGTCAATCTACAGCACCCAATTCCACAATGCTAAATAGTCGACTATGCCACTATACAAAGAAAATTCCCATATATGATTGATAATTGTGAAGCTACTTTATGATTTTATGAATGGCATATAAATGGCATCTCTTTAATTAAGATACTGTTGCTTAAAACTAGTTTTCCTTTTCACCACTGAAGATCAAAGCTAAAATGAAAAACCCTGGAACAAATGTAGGTCTTACTTGAAGTGTTAAATTTTATGTACATATTTTAATTTGTGTTACTGCTTCACTAAGCACCACAAATAATTTTTTGTTTTTACCTTTCATCATCTTCATTTTCACTGAATGCTGTTTTGAACACGTTTATTCTCTCGATTAGCTGGCTACAATCTTGTTTCACATCTAAATCCACATTCTAATAAGAAAAAGAAACATTACTGTAATAGTGGAATGTAATCAATATATTATTACTTTACCCTGAAAAAGCATTTGTCTACACTTACTGATAGCTACTAGTACAAAAAGAAAGAAATTAAGCAAATATGCAAAACTATTTTAACCTACAGCTACACACAACTACCTTCTGTTTTGGTAGTACAGTAATTTCTCATTTATCACGGTAGATACATTTCAGAAAATGATCGTGCTAAGTGAAAACGTGTCATGTGGGGTCTATTTTCCCATTGAAAATAATGGAAAAGATGGGGGTTGCGTTTGTGCTCGTGGCTCCAGCCTGTACTTGTTAGCAGCTGGGACCAGGACATAAGGTTGAGGGAGAAAGAGGATTGAGTTATAGCAGAGAGGGGGAGGTGTATGGATTTGGGGAAAGAAAGGGAAGCACGGGGAGGGGACCTGCAGCTGGGTTTCCCCAGCTGGCCGGTCCTCGGAAGCTGTGCAGGGTTTCCCCTGTGTCCTTGCAAAGCGGCCGAGGTTCGCCGCTTGCCGCGCCATTCCCCAGCGACCCCCTCTGGCAGGATGCTTCGCTACCTCTCCTCCGCCCCCCTCTTGCAGCAGGGAGCTGGGTTCCCCAGCTGGCCGGTTGCAGGCAGCTGTACAGGGTTTCCCCTGCCTCCTTGTGTCCGGTGAGGGGTTGCCAGGGAACAGCGCAGAGAGCAGCAAACCTCCACTGCTTTGCAAGGAGGCAGGGGAAGCCCGGCGCAGCTGCCAGCAACCGGCCAGCCGGGAAAACCCAGCTGCCCACTGCAAGAGGGGGGCAGAGGAGAGGGAGTGAGGCATCCGGCCAGAGGAGGTTGCTGGGGAACTGTGCGGCGAGCGGCAAACCTCTGCCGCTTTTGCAGGGAGGCAGGGGAAGCCCCACGGAGCTGCAGGCAACCAGCCTGCCGGTCAGGGAAATCGTGTTATTGCAGGGATGGTCGTGTTTTTCGAAAAATGTTCCCTACAAAAAAAATAGTGCTATCGCGAAAACGTGTTAAGCAGACACATATTAAGTGAGGAATTACTGTATATATACTCTTCAGCTGACTTAATTCTCTATAGCTCCATTTAAATCAGAGAGAAGCTATGCTTATTTATACTAGGTGAGGATCTTGCCCTTTATTATAAATTGTTCCATTTTTGAAGTAAATTGTATTCTTTTCTGAACACCCCCAAATTTTCAGTAAACTTACATTATTTAAAACAGTAAGAAGTGCCTGCACTAAGCCACTACTGCACATTTCATAGGGTGAGATGGTGTTTTCATCCTTCAACAGAACAATTAAGTTTTCTAAAGCAGTCTTCATTAAATCTCTCCAAGTATTTTCTCCTTCAATGCACTGGAGACAAAGAGAAAGAAAAATCAGACAAGTTAGTATATTGCAACTCAATAATTATTTCAACATATACCATGTTTGACAAAATATGTACAAATTATAAAGTTGTAAACCTGAAATGTCATGTCTAAATCTACTGCAGCTTTCCCTTTTTTCATGACAGATACATTAAGATATGAAAGCCTGTACTTACCTGTCTGTTTGTATGAAGTTCCCAAGAAGATTCTAATTGGGTTGCTATGTTCCTCAATGTTACAACTACTCCTCGAGGCATACTTTCAACAGCTTTAAAATGATCATCATATAAATCTCTTGCCATAGTTCGTACCTGCCAGAAATTATTCTAAGAATCAGAATGTTCTTCTATTTTAGTATGCATACCTAGTCATTTAGATTTACTGCCAGGAGTGGAATAGGAGGGCCTTACTCTGCCCACAGACGGTGGACAACAGTGGCAGGCTACACAGAAAATCTCTTCTACACAAGGCACCATAGCCTATTCCACAGACACTCCTCCTTGAAGGTTTTGTTGTCACCATTGAGGCACTCCACTTCTGTCATGAGAAACTCCATGTGGAGCCGAAGACAGAAAAAGGAGTGATGGATGGCTGAAAAAAAATTTGTTACTTTTCTGAGCTTGGCAAAGAAATTATAATGGTTCCACATCCACTACAAATATATTATTTTGATCTTTACAGAGGGTGCAAATATAAAAACAACTTTACAGGTTGAACTTCTCTAGTCCGGCACACTCTAGTCTGGCAACATCCATGTTCTATCATGATTTTAGTTAGTTGGGTGACACTTACCATGCGTGTGACCAGGTTTCCTATGTTCCCATAAAGTTTGTTTACAGCCACCAGTCCTAGCTCTCAGTATTCTGTGATGTTATTTATAGCTCTAATTCACCCACAAAATGTCTTCTAAGAGCCCAATAAGCAGTGGAAGTGTTGGTAATGCTGCTAGACAATATTGACTTCCCACAGTTCAGCAAATTGTCTGGTTAGGCACCAGTCACATCCCCAGGATGCTGGAACAGAGAGGTTCAACCTGTAGTTGAATACCTGAGTATCATCTTTATTCAAAACAGGAGGAGATAACAGGCTTGGGAGCACTGTGACAACTGTACTAATAAATTTGCTTTAGTACAATACCCAAATATACATGTGAAACTACTAGACTTTATTCAAGATTCTATCACCTGGGCTTTCTTTTTTCAAGATGTCTACGACAAGTTAGATGAGAGGGGAGGAATATAAATCGATCACACAACCACAAAGGTAGAGTAAAGGTAATCGCATTGCCTTGATAAACAACAATTTTGTAAATCGAAAACCTCAGTGCCTGTTACTAAACCTCAAGCACACATGCTTACAAAAAAACTAAGTTGGGACTGTCTGCACCATAGGCAAAGGCTACCAAACCTATAGGAATTGCTTATCTGTGCCTATGTCTACACTGATATCATAGACAAGGTTTAAACTAATTTCTATTATAAATCCAGTTTTTCCTAACACTCCATCCCACTTCATAAATTCTAAACCAACTCACCAAAATTTTTATGTGATCTTACACAAAGGAAGAACTTTTCAGAGAGTCTGAAACCAACAGGAGAAGATGTCCACTAAGTGAACATTTAGGAAATTAGGTATTTTGCTTTTCGAAATTTTCCTAATTTTTTTTTTGCCTCATAATAATGCCTTGTATTCTATGCAGCAATTACTTAATACAGACTCTGGATTTCTGCAACACTTCCTCCCAAGATGTCTTCCTTTCATTGCTCCTCATCCAACCAGGTGACAGAACAGTATTTAATATTTATTTTTATATCAAGTTCTAGTTTACATTTCCTCCAGATTTAAATTTTCAATGTGGTACATATTATGGCATGTGGGCAGAAAACACTTTTCCAAATGGCTATTGCTGCAGGCTCTCTGTGGACTCTGGCATATAACACTGCATCACCATATTTACCAAGCATATTTGGTTCATGTTCTACAAGTTTCAGTCACAGCCATCTGAGTTTAACGCTTGTTATAAGAAAGAGAAATTTAGTTTCTGGAACACAGTAAATAATAAAATATAAATATGCAGCCAGATACACAACACTAACTGTATAATACTAGTAAAACAAGATGCCAGAAATTCAGGCCGTTTAATTTGATGACCTTACCTAAAACTGGGGGGGGGGGGGGGGGGGGGGAGCAGCAGAGGTTGTCCATTTTTACATAAGTTTGAGATGGAAAAAAAATTAGTTCTTTTCTGACTGAACTTGTTACCAATTAAATCAATGACAACATTTCCATTTATTTAAATAAAGCAAGAACAAACATTTCATGTCATTAATTCATGAATTAGGGACACCAAGTTCCAAAAACAATTCTTCTGAGAAAAAGTACACAGTCTTGTAACTTTCTCTGTTTGAGTCATTCTGCACAATTATGTATAAAGACAGGTGACATCTTTGTCTACAGCAATTAATTAATGTACACTAATCAGGGTATCGTATTTTAGAGGATGGGATTTCTCTCAAAATGATAAATTCAGACAGGTAGAAAGACTGGACAAGAGCCAGAGTATTACTGTAGACGGAAAAAAATGACTAATGACCAGGGCTCGACAAACAATGTAATCTACTCGCCTGTGGCGAGTAGATTATACCCCAAAAGAGCCGGCGCAGGACGATCTGCGCATGAGCAGAGCGCAGAACTGAGCGGCTGGCGAGTGGGGTACACCACCACTCAGAGAGCCCTGCTAATGACCATAGTATAATTAATACTCATTTGGTTGTTAAAAACCTCACTTTTAAGAATGGATCTCTTTATAACTTAAAAAAATTGAAATATAGCAAACCGTACAAGCTCACAAACCTTTTGCTTTGTTTTCTCTAACTTGGATTTCAGTTTTCTACCTCTTTTGCCAGTCCAGCCAGTGACAAATTCTGATCCTGCAAACCAATTTTAAATTTTTTTTTAATTTGATACTTAACACATATACACACATATTTCTTCCCAGACCTGTTTATTTCACACACTTACCCAAAGAGGTTTCAGCAGTAAATGAATGTTTAGTTCCTCTATTAGATTCAAAAACAAAGCCTGGTAGATCTTCTTTCAGTATTGTAGCTTGCTGACCATCTGAATTGTGTATAGCAATTTCGCCTTCCTTGAGGCAGGTGAGTGACCAATTTCCCACTGTAAGTTTAGTAGGTCCAGGAGCTGATAAAATTGGCTGACTTGTGGTAGATGGCTTTACTTGGCTTCGAGCTCTTTGTAATTTCTCTAAGAATTCACTTCTACTTTCTATTAATAAAAAACAATAAATATTCTATTACTCAACTTCAAACAATATATTTCAAGCAAAAGGGTTTTTTCAGAAGCAAAGGTGGAGTTTAAGTAAAGTTGGTGCAAAATTTAATTTTAGATTAAGGCTCTTAATGTTTTGAACTCCCGTCCTCCGTATTTATACATAAGAATAGTATTTAATTGCATGATAACCTAAGAACCACGCAACATAGCTTTTCAAGGGTGACATATGTTTGTTAGGTTGTGTAACTGTGGATGCAAAGTAAGGTTAAACAAATCCATGTTAAACTTTAACTACCCTTGTAAAAATTTAATTTACTTCACTACTGTTAATACTACATTCTCTAGGAGCCAGGAGTCCAAATTAGGAGTAACAGGAGTCCAAATTAGGGATGTTAAAGACTAGCTGACTATCCGATAAGCATTTGCTCATCGGATAATGTTTTGACTAGTCAACTACTTGAAACCCCCACCCGCTGAAATAGAGGCAGCAAAGGAGGGGAAAAGGGTACTTCAAAGTTGTGCAGCAGCTGCCCCTTTAAAATGCCGTCTCCACATTTCAAAGGGGCAGCCGCGGAGACTGGGGTTAGCTTACTCCGTGAACACCCCAGCTGACCCCGGGTTCCAGGGAAGTGCCATGCGGAGCCCAGGAATGGCTTTGAAATGCACAAGAGCCCCCACTGGGGACTCTGTGTATTTCAAAGCAGGCACGCCATGTGCAGCCTGAATCAGCGGGACTTACTCCTGACCCAGGCTATACGTGGAGTTCCGCATTCCTCCTTTAAAATGTAAAAGAGCCCCAGCAAGTAGGAATGCGGAAGTGCCTATCGACTAGTCAACTAGTCAATTAACCGCATTTTAACATCCTTAGTCCAAATCAACCCTCCAAAAGAAAAAACACATTAAAAGGGAAATGGCATTTGCAATTTTTACATTCAAAAGGGATTGGGTGAGAGAATGCAGTAAAATGCCAGTTACCCAGAATGAACACAAAGAGGGCTACTGCAGACCCAGGAGACCACAACATCACTACAGGTTGAAGCTCTCTGATTTGGCACCTTTGGGACCAGTGGCAACCCACAGGAAGCTGGGTTATCAATATTGTCTAGCAGCATACAAACACTTGCACTGTTGACTTGGCTCTTAGAAGACATTTAGGGGTAAATTAGAGCTAAACAACAGCTAAATAACAGAACAGAGCCAGGACTGGTGGCTATAAACAAACTTTATGGGTCATGGGAAACTTGGCCACACCCACGATAAGCAGATATTCAGCTAAGTAAAATCATGCCGGACCAGAGAGTTCCAGACTAGAGAGGTTCAACCTGTACTCCCATTGTACTGACTTACTCAGGCCTTCCGCTCCACATACATATGAACAGCTTAGTCGGTTTAATAATATTAAACTTATAACCAGCAGTTTTATGGCATAATTCAAGGAACTAACAAGAGGGGAGAAACAGAATAGTATTCTGTATACCTGTGAATAATTTTGGATAATGTCAGCCTAGGCTGCCTAACAATTATCTCAAATAGCTGTCGTTATATGTTGTTTTCTTTAAAGGTGTGAAGCTAAGTCATATTAAACCCTTGTGTGAATGTTCAAATTTAGAATTACAATGGCATTAGTTCACTCAAAGAATTATCTACAGGGACATTTAAGTTGCTGGAAGCTTGGATATAAACACAGTCCAGTTCACACCAACCTGCTGCACACAAGTGTTAATGTGGACCCTACTAAAGAACACCAACAATTCCTTCATGCGCTTGGATCTATGCCAATGGGATAGACCAAAGCACACAAAGGAACTGTTAGTGCATACCAACAGGATCCATATAAACACTTAATGATTGCATGGTATGTAGGATAGATTTACATCCCAGTTTACCACAAACTAAACATTCACATAGCTGTATGTCCCAAGAATAAGGATAAGTGAACAAAGGCCACAACAGGGGCTTAGTATACTTTAACTTCACAATGTTAGTTAATTTAGCTTAACTTTTCTGGGAGTTCCACTGTAGAAAAGCCCTAATGTGGCTCTGTGAAGTTGTCCTAGTAAGATACCTCTCTGAAGTCATTAAAAGCACTTTTAGGGTTTTTTTCTCTATCCAAAACTGCATCGCACCACATGCAATAGAACAGAGTACTGTGAACAATACAACAATATAAACTCTATATAGAATATATAAATAGGCAAATACCACTATAATATTTTATAGGTGGATTTAAGAAAAAGTTATTAAAAATGGTTTCCATATACATTATAAACCTAGAAACAAGTTTATTAAACTTCCTATGATTCTAGTCACTAGTATATCATTAGTGATATAAGGGGCAACAGAAGGAAGAAAGCACACTGAAGGACAGCAAAGCTACCTTTCTAGCTACCTGGAAAGCACTACCTAAACAAATCTACTTATCTTCCCCTTTGTTCCCACATGAGTATAATTTTTTCTTCTTGATGGAAAATGGGAAGGCATGGGAAACTTGGTCTAAAGTTACATGACTACAACTTGGGATTCCATTATCGAAACCATTTTTATTAGATATCCTTCATTCAAATGCCTGTCTCATGCAAGGGCAGTGTAGTCCATCTTTTGGAGTGGAGAAAGTAAAATTAAGCTTGCTTCAGTGATTGTGGGTTTTTTTATACTTTTATTTTTCAAATATAATCTTAACTTTGACATTCCAGGCAAGGCATTTGAAGAAATGACAAAGTTTAAAGGTTTCACACCCTTAACAGTAGGAACTAAAACTCATGTTTAGATTTTTTTTTTCCTTGGAATTTCTATTGGCTTTCAGCATTGGAACTCTAACTTCCTCTTCCTTGACATTTCAAGCCATCAAGCTGATAACACCACTACATCCTGTTTCAATTCTGAACCACGACACCCCATTATTCAATTTCAAAATTTGAGTGGTGTAAAACCACAATGCAGCTGATAATTTACAAACGTATGAACTGTTGGTCTATTGAAAAAATTAAACAAAGAGGACTACTTCTATCTCTTGGATAAAAGCAACAATCAACATTCTTTATAGAAGTTGTATGTTCTGAACAGAGTATAGAAAATATACCGTGGAATACTTATAGCTCCAGAACAAATGGTCTGGAGCTCAGACTATTAGTAATATAGTCTCATAAAAGTCCCCTCAGCCACAACCAATTAAGTTGTTGTGACATGTTTCACAACCTTGATGAGAAACTCTCTTATGTTCTTCTTCCAACATAGGCAATTTCATTCTGCTAACTAGAAGAAAACAGTTAACTAACATTTTAACCTGTTTTTCTGAAAGGGCCACCACAAAGTGCTTTACCGATTGGGATGATACAATGAAGTGTACACGAACAATCAGAACAAAATAAGTTAATACACTTTTCCTGGCAAGATGTTTTCTGAACATAATCACCAAGAAAGTCAAGTTTCAAGCTATTTGACAAAAAACTTCACAATTAACTAACCACCTTCTATCTGTTTACTATTTAATAAGCCATTTTTTGTAAAAAAAAGAATAAGCCAAATTAAACAATGTAAACCAGATTTATTTTATAGTGAAGATTAGAAAAAATTATACCCGAACTATCTGATCCGCCTTCAGGACTCCCACTTGAATACATTGTTGCCAGTTTTCCATCCAAGATAAATCTGAACCATCCATTGCTACCATTGGACAGTTCCAAGGCTGCTGCATCACTCCAGATATACAAACAGTCCCTTCCCCTAATGATGGACCACTCTCTCCAATGATATGGTTTACCCTGCTGCAATTCTTTAGCATCTTCTTGGGGTTCATCCTCCTGTAAAGTTACATAAAATAATTCAGAAAGAGGTAATTTAAATAAATTTGCTGTAAAGGTACACAAAGCTAGACCCACAAACTCAAAGTTCAAAATATAAACGCAAACCATGAAATAATGCTTTCAAAAGTTTTGAGTTTAATGAGAGAATCTGAATAAGTAGCCCTTACCTCTCCATAAATTACACAGAAAATTACATGTAATTAAAAACCATATATATTGCATCAGCCATCATAATACAACAGCGGTATTGTGCAGGATACTGACAAAGAAGAAACTTAATATGAGACTACAAAACAGTTTCAACCTTGCTTTAACAAAAGAATGCTTTATTATCTACTATTTCGATGCACTGAATTTTGTGAACTACTTTTTTTGTAGGATACTTACACACAAATATTCCCTCTCACCCCCCAAACTTCCAGTTTTAACAATATGGCTTTTTTCCCCCCCCTCAATTTGTTCTCCAGTGGTATAACATTACATCGCCTAGAAGAAAAATCACTAAACATTATTTGCCTTGACAAAGTAAAAGTTGTATTGGTGCTGGAAATTAGTAGAGATGGCAATGAGTAGTTAATTTCATGGTAGTTGGGAATTGATGATTTACTTAATGTATTCAATTTACATACTCAAATTTTCTGTAATTTGAGGGGTTTTCTGTTTTACTATATTATTGTGAGATTTAGAATTTAGCTATTTAGATACAACTTTTTTATACTACAACTGAAAATAGAATAAATTCTACTTATCAGTTATTTCTCAGTAATTTTACAGAGCACTGTGTGAATATCAGCTAATTAATCCCTACAACAATTAAGAGATAAGTATTATCTCCATTTTTAAAGATGGGAACACAAGTAGAGGGTTTGATTTCCCGTTTAAATGCATATTACGTTACTGTGACGGAGCGGCGGGGGCTGAAGAGCCAAACCCCACACCCCGCACTCAAGCGGCTGGCAGGGCGCCAACTGCAGCAGGGCCGGGAGAGGGAAGGAGGGACCGTGGTGCGCATGTACCGGCATCCCGGAAAACGGGCGCCGGCTTTGAAAAGGAAGGGCTCCTGCCCCAAAAAGGGGGCAGGGACCGAGGCCAACAAGGTGCCGGGAACGGGCGGTGCCAATCCGTTCGGGCCTATACTGGACGGACCGGCAGGCTCGGGGGCAATGAGGGGGACAGGACGCCCGGCGAACCAGACTGCCAGGAGAGTCCGGAAGACAGGTGGCACCAGCCTGCCCAGACTGGGGTAGAAGCAACCGCGGGACCTGGAGACTGCGAGAACCAGACAGCGGACAACCCGAGGGAAGGAAGGAGCCAAGGACGGGACCAAGGAGGACCCGAGGGCTAGTGAGTTGCGGTATTGACCGCCCCCCGGTCGAGCAAGGCGTCACTGACGCCTGTTCTTACGGGCCTGGGCTGGAACCCGGAGAGAGGGAGAGTTCAGGTTCCCCTTCCCTCATGGCCAGTGCCGAGGCGTTTATAGCTACTTAACGGACCGGAAAGGACTTACAGGCACAAGGAAAGAGGACTGAGGTGGTGGGCCAACCCCGGGATGGGGAAGAAGCCGTAACAGTTACTCAACTAAATAGTGATGTTAATTTAACAAAACAGAACAGCTTGTGGTACTTCACTTATCATTTGGTCCAGCATTGCCTGGAATTCTACTCTCTCACCAATTACTGGAATTATATATTTTTTCACATTTTCATTAAGTTGCAAAGATCAGACAGAAGATAGCTTTGAAGAACAGACATAGCTAGATATTGCTGTATACTTACTTTCTCTGGTTTAGACTCCTCTTCATTCTCATCATCTGAAGATGGCCCCGCCAAAGTTGACACTTTACTAATTACACCAAGCCTAGCAAGCTGGTCTAGAAAAATGTCACCACCTTTGTCTACCAAATCCCTTATAATTTGCAAGGCAAGCAAGTGGCCATCATCATCATCCTGCAAGAAATTGGTGTGGAAAGGAAAGAACAAAGGAGAGAGGGGGTTTATGACAAGCCATTTCAAATTTTAAGCACTGTTGCTCCACCACTTAAACAGTTCACATAACGGCCTGTTGATTTATCAAAATTAAAACACATCCGATGAAACATCAAACTATTAGCTATGTTCTAATATGAAGTAATCACAAAATATTGGTATTTATTTCCCAGAGAGATTAAATACATTATAAAAGCAGTACAAAGAAGTTAAAAGGGGGCAATTTTGTGTTTCGCCAATACAGTGTTCTATCATAAATAATAGGAATATAAAATCCCAGTTGATCAGTTAACTGGTTAAATCTTCAACTTAACCAGTTAACCAATAAGCAAAATCCTGCTTCCACACTTGAGGCTGCGGCTCCTGGTCTCATCCCATGCACAATGGCCAGCTTCTCCTCCTGGCTCCCCAGCACATGGACAGCACATGGCAGGGGGCTGCTCTCAGGTACCCGTTTCCAGTACCCTTACTAGGTATCCCTAATAAATAATAAAAAGGATAAGCTTACCTCTTGATCCAGAACAGTAGCAGTGATCTCAACCAATACTGTAGGCAGGTTGTGACCAGCATCAGAATCACAAACCTCTTTTAACAGTGCTTCAGAACAAAAATGAATCATTTTTCTAACGAGGGCAAGACTTGCTTTCCTTTAAAATTAAT